>NC_134022.1:20890672-21190672 GCF_040712315.1 Castanea sativa | reverse complement strand
TATTTTACTATTCAGCTTATTTTTTATACTGTTCATGGCCCCACTATATTTTTTAATATTATTCATGGGTCTCACTGTACTATTGCAACTAATTTTTACTTTTATCTATAGTAATTTTAGCAAAAAAAATTCAATTTTAGCAAAATAAGCGAATCTCAAAAGGACCCTTATTTTTTTTTTTTTTTTTTTTTGGAAAGAGATTTTATATATAAGACTAACTATTGTTTGACATGATTAATTTTAGTAATTTATTTTACTATTTAGTTTATTTTTGCTATTTTTTATGGGTCCTATTGCACTTTTTGGTACTATTCATAGGTTCCACTATACTATTTTCAACTAATTTTTACTTTTATCTATAATACTTTCAGTAAAAAAATTTCAATTTCAACAAAATAAACAGATCCTCTCTAAAATGAATAGAGATTTATTAGCAGTATACTCCAATACAACAATTTTCATAACCATTTTTCCAACTGTTCGGTAAATTCTGTTTTTTAATAACATAATAATGTATAAGATCCAATGTTTTAAAAACCGGACCAGACCGGCCGGTCCGACCGGTTCAAACGGGAAAATCAGTGCAGTCCAGTCCGGTTAAATGTCTCAAAACCAATCAACAACCGGAAAAAACCGGTCAAAAACCGAAAATTTTGAAAAAACAGTTTGATTCTCGGTTCGGTTTTTAAAACCATGATAAGATCATCACTATAACACTATTGATTCATTGAACTTACTTTAAAAGTTTTTTTTTTTTTTGGAGAAATACTTTTATAGTTTTATACTTTTACTAGACCAATTACAATATATAATCTATGAAAAAGTTTATGAAATTTATTACTATATATTTAGACTGATTGAGTGATCGATTAATGGGAAAGCTAGCACGTGATTCATAAACACTGAAATAGTAAACTAAAAAAAAATCTATGAGGTTTTTTCAAAGGAGTGGCCAAGATTGTGACATGTGGCCCTGCTTTCAGCTTGGAGGCTTATTAATTTCAGATGGATTTTTTTTTCCAATGAAATTAGAAGTATATGATTTTTTTTTTTTAAGGTGGAATTTAGAGCATATATTACTTTGATTGAGTGATTTTGCAAGCCATGGCTACAACCGTTTGTGAGATAGACCTCCAAGTGAATCACTTCCAGGAAGCCTAGTCAGGCTGCAATAATATATAGCAGCCAATCCTGTTTGTCACGAGATGAATAATTAAACAATTAATCTTTTCTTTTTTTTCTTTTTTTTTTTTTTGCTTATGGGAATACAAATAATCTTTTGTTCACTCCTTGAATGAAAAAAATAATAATAAAATACGGCAGAGTGATTAGTTCAATACTTTTAAGATGTTGAATTTGGAAAATTCAAAGATTTTTTATCATTTTATATTTGTAATAGACCATATAATAAAATTAATAAGTCAATATTACTATTATTACGAGAGGAAGAAATATTATTCATTATACTTTGAGAATAATTAAGAATTATTCATTAAGTTCGGTGTTGAAATGCTTAAATTCATGATGGCTGAGCTGGTATAAGTGGATGATGAGTTGGGATGCGGAAAGTTTCAGCTAAATATTAACATGGTACTATTATTAATATTTCGATGTGATATGTTGATGTAGAATAGGAATTTTAGGTCTGTACTTTTCAATACTATTTTAAAAAAAATTTGTTTTAAGATTTTTTTTTTTTTTTTTTTTTTTTTGGAGAAACTGTATTTAAGAATTTCAATATAACATAATATTTTCCTTTTAGAGGCTCTTGACATGAGAAAATCTTATAAAATTGATAGGGCTATAAATGAACTGAGCCGATTATGAATAACTCGGGCTCAGCTCGATAAAAAGCTTGTTCATGTTTGTTTGTTTATAAATAAACTAAGTTTGAGCCTTAGTTTTAAGCTTGTTTAATAAACAAGCCGAGCCTAAGCAAAAAAATTTGTTCGTGAACAAGCTTGTAAGTTAATAAGCTTGATACACAACAATTCAAGCATTGACTCATTTATAAATTTATATGTGTTAGTTAAATATACTCATTACACATATCTTAATAATAACATGGTCAACGTGAGACCACTACCTATATTATCTTAATTTTTTCCTTTCCTTTAAACTAATCAATTATTACTTTAGACTATAGTTACATTTAAAATTAAATAAATAATTAAGTATGCCACATATGATCCTTCTTTATTAATCATCTAAAGTAAAGTTATGAAATATGTTAGTATTTTCTTATTCATAATAGTTACAAACATATATTTTTTTAGTAATTCACCATCTAATGTAAATGTAAAAATTGTATTTTGAATAATTGCTAAAATTATAGACAATGAATGATGAATGAATGAATTTAACTATGTAAATTATTAATTTGAATAATAGTTAATCATAAGTAAGACTAGATGCATGATAAAATAAGTATACTATTTTCTTTCTCTTTTTTCTTAATTTTAGAGATTTAAGCATTTAATAATGCAATTTTTGTAGATCTCAAGCTCAAAAACTTGACTTGAACTCGAGTTTAAGCTTGATATTAAGCTTGAGTTTGGCTTAACTAATTAATTAAGTCAAGCCAAGCCAAGCTCAATGTTTTTTGGCTTTCTCACGAGCTCAAGTTCAAACACTATTTTTAGGCTTGTCACAAGCTCAAGCTAAGCTCGAACTTTTGATTTTTTCTGATAAGCCAAGCTTAAACATGCACTACTCGACAAAACTTGACTCATTGCAGCCCTAAAAACTGACATGATTATATTATAAATTACAGGACTGAACTGAATTTTGGACATAGTCAGAGGTGTAATTTCAATGCCTTGACATGCACACAATAATCTCATCATATCATATATATTTTATCAAAGTTGAAGCACAATTGTAAGTCGTAACCCAAATTTTACTTAAATTAGCTTCTAATTATTGTCTAATTTTTTGTCACATGTTCAATTTATTTTCTTAACTATGATGCTAAGGCCTTGTTTGGTTGCTGGGTGGTTGCTAACTCATCACTCAAATCTCATCATTCATCACTCATCACTCATCACCCTATCACTCATTTCTCATAACTTAAAAATCCCCAAAACACTCCCACCATTGTTTGGCAACTAAACCTAGTTCTGATTTTTGCCTAAAAACTCACAAAAACTCACCTTTTTGTGGGACCCATGGGCTAACCATTGTGCAGTGCACACGGTTAGGTTACCCGCCGATTAAATAATATTTTGTACAAAAAGCACTTTCATCTTTCACTCATCAGTGCAAACTCATTTCCCCTTTCAAACACCTCAAACCCATTCACACCGCTGCTCTCAAACCTTGTTCTCGCCGACCACCGTTGACCTGAGTGATAGCATCATCGCCCAACTGCGCCGCCGCCATGGGACCCACGTCCGTCACCTCCCCCGTTCGTCGTCCCTGACTCCGAACCCACGTGAGGTGCAACCCAGCGAAATTACCAAACGACACCTCGACGGAACCCAGCAAACCGAGCTTCTAAAGGTTGATCGGCGGTCGGTATGTAAATGGTTGTTATAATTTTTGCAAATGAACATTATAATTTTCCCTAAATTTGCCACCCCCATTTCAATTTTGTAATTTTAGGAAAGAAATGTTATAATTTTCAGTGATCGTGGGTACCTTTTCTTCACAGAAACGGGTCGGTCTTGAGGCTCTAATGGAGAAAAGGGTCGGTCTTGAGGTCCTAGCGCAGCGGAGCTTGAAGCGGCAGAGCTAATGCTGTTCAGAGGCCGCTGCTGGAGCTTCAAAGGTCGGGAAGACGTCGAAGCTTAGTCTGCCGTGATTCAGCGCCGTGGGTTTGGGAGAGGAGAAGAGAGTATTGTTCTTTGAAAGGGTAGTGATATAATGAGAGTAATGAGAGAGTGAAGAGGGTTGAGAGTGATGAGAGAGCATGTAACCGTTGGTAGAGCATGTGAGAAATCAGCTCTAATGGGACAAGACTTTGTCGTGGGCCCCACGAGTTTGGGAGTATTTATGAGCTTACCACTAAAACTCAGTTTTGGTGTTTTGAAAACAACATTTTTTCTTAAATCAGTTTTCGGATTATTAACTCAAAAAACTAAGAAATGAGTTAAGGAAATGAGTGAAAGAAATTGAGCCAAACAGAGTTTCAATGCGTGGGGCCCATCAATTTTGAGATATGAGTTAAGAAAACTGAGATATGAGTGATGAAAACTCACCTGTCCAAACAACCCCTAAGTAATTCATTCATATTACTCAATACATCATCATTAATATTATTAAATATTTTCGTGTGTAAACACGGATTACAATTGTGCGGTTATTGGCCCATCGTTAGGAAGCCTATAGGCCGTAGGTTGGATAAGAGTTCTTCATCAGGCCTAGTCTGTGATGCTCGGCTAAAAAAACTGTGGGTTGTTTCATTCTCGAGGTCTGATGTTGCTCGGGGCCTGCTCCAGGGTATCTTGATAATGCCTTGGGGGAGGTCGTCGTCGAGCAACATCCGACGTCTGTTGCAAGTCCAAAAACTGACGCCCTTATTTTCAAAGTAGGGCCTCTTCTTATTAGGAATAATTTTGAAGGACTCCTCCTACACGAAAAATCATTTAAAGCAATTATCACTGACCCACTTAGAAACCTATAAATAGTGGGAAAATAAAAGAGAAGGAGATTAGACACTTTTAAGGGGAAAAACTAGAGAATTAAAATAAGAAAATAAATAAATTATGAGTCCAATTTAGTAGTGAGCCCATTAACTAATCAATACGCTCTACAACAACCAATATTCATCTTAGAGTTACAGTGATTTGATAAGGGATAGGGTGGGATGGAGGAACAAAGTTTCTCTACAAACTAGTTTGGAGATAAACTCTTCAAACTTCTCATATGTTTCTTTTTTGTGTGTGAATTTTGAAAATCTAACGGTTAAATTTCATGTTCCTTATGTTCTTAACATGCATATCAAATTTCGTTCAAATCGGATAATATTTACTATTTGATTAATTAACTTATTTTTTATATACAACTTTAAATTACAAAAACTTAAAATTATAAAATTTATTTGATGACATAGTAATTGATCTTTGATTTTCTTGAAATTTTGTAAGTATTAAGAATATAATAAGAACATACAATTTAACGGTTAGATTTTCAAAATTCACACTCAATATAAATATATATAATGAGTTTGTAGGGTTTCTCTTCAAACTAGTTTGGAGAGAAACCTTGTTCAAGATGGAGAGGGTTAGCTGGCTAGCTGCATATAGCATAGACAAATAAAAGACTAATCAGTTGATAATGCAGCCAATCATTCAAAAGAAAATATAAGAGGCAGCCAGAATGTTAAAGTGAATTCGACAGTGAAAGCATCGAATTCACTTTAATTTCGACATTTGAATTCGACAGTGAAAGCGTCGAATTCACTTTAATTTCGACATTCTCAATACCAATTTCAAGGGTGTTTAATTTTTTTTTTTTTTCTCTTTAATTCCTTGTGAATTAGACAGTAAAGTGCAGACTTATGCCATCCCCTATGGGCTATAGACTAGATTCTCTTTAATTCGATAGTGCAATTAATTGTCGAGTTTATGAGTTGCCACTTCAACAACAATCATTCAATTAGCCAGTCTAGCTAGCAGCCGAGTCAACAATGAATTAACAAATCAACTAAGCATGAATTCGATACTCAACACCCACTTGTGAAGTGATATTTCCACTTCAACATGTGTAAGTATTTTACGCCACCATTTGTATAGAATTTGACCATATAATTTTTAGAGAGGATTAATAAGTGGAAGTTGATAGTGACGTTATTACATGCTGACGGCACGTTAAGAAGCTGACGAAAATATACTTATTACATACGAACTGCACGTTAAGAAGCTGACGGAAATGTACTATCCATCAGCCATTGTCATTGACACCTCTTTTGACGTTCAAAGCCAGACCCCATACGTGGCGACGTTAGGCTAAAGGAATCCAGATAGCGAAGTCAAGACTGACGGCCAAGGTGAAAAGGTCCTTAGCTGACGATATCTTTGGAGACGTACCTAGGCTGACGGCAATATAGGAGGTGCACATTGGTTGACGACCTAGGCAGGAAAAAGCTGAAGGAGTAATCCAACCTCCATTCTCAATCTATCTTGACTTCTACATACGTGAATATAAGGAAAGTCCTTTCGCTACACGTTTGGTCTTAGTCAAAAGGATCCCTATAAGGAAAAGAGCTCTATACGATATGCAAATATCCGCGAATTGCTCTTCTAAAAGGAAAGTACTTCCTCGCCAAGGCGTTTATTTCGGCTCTACTCCACTATATAAACCCCAGAAACCCTCATGACAAAAGGTACGCACAATTACCTCAACTCTGACACTCTAGGGTTGTTTTAAAGACTCTAACTTGATCGTCGGAGGGTCTTTGGCCGGCACCACACCGGTGCTCTCTGTCGATCACCTACTTTCTCTTCACAGGTTTTGCTTCAATCGAAGGAGTACTCGCAGCTTACTGGTGATTTCTTCGGCATCATCAGAAGTAATTATTAATATATATATATATATATATATATATATATAGTATACTATGGGTCTGTTTGGATAAGCTGTTTCAAAATGTGCGCTTTAAAAACTAGCATTTTTAAAACCTGCGTTTTAAAAACTCCATTTTAAAAACCACATATAAGTGTTTGGTAAAAATGTGAAAATATGTGTTTTCTATTTTTAAAGCCATATTAAGCGTTTAGATAAGCTGTTTTGAGAGTAAATTTTAAAAAAAAAATGACTTAACTATTTTTTGAATGTTATATTGTCCTTTTTCCTGTATCAGTGTTTTTTTATTATTCAAAATATGTAATTAAGCTTAACAATTACATCAATAATAACAACAATAATGATGTTTTTGTTGTTGAAATTCATGGAGAGAAGTTTATCAAATTTAAAATATTAAAAATAACTCATCAAGAAAAAGATATTAAAATGATTAGGAAAATAATTATATTAAATGTTAATTGCCAACAATATCAATACTAAACAATCCATTATAATAATAAAAAAGTTCTTATTCAAAAAATTAAAACCAAAACACCAAAACAGAAATAATAAAAATATTGTTTACAACCCACAAATAGATTGAGCTATTTTGTCACGAACAAATTTCATCTCCTCATCTTGTACATTTTCAACGTTTGCTTGTCTGCTACTACCTTCTCCACTACTATTGCTTCTTGGTCTGTCCAAGTCATGTTCATCCCAATTGAATCCATCATCTTCCTTATCATGTTTTCTAATAAAATTATGCAAAACACAGGTTGCAACTATAATGTTTCTTTGGTGCTTAATGTCATAAAGTGGCATTTGCTTCAAATTTTTCCATTTATTCTTCCACACTCCAAAAGTTCGCTCAATTGCACTTCTAAGTGATGAGTGAACATAATTAAACCTCTCTTCTATGTGATTCCCTCAACCAGCTCATCGAAAATCTGAAAGATGATACCTCTGTCCCTTATAAGGTGGCAAATATCCTTTTCTTAAGGGGTATCCAGCATCAACTAAATAATATTTTTCTAGTAAAAGAAAAAAATGTAAAATGTACATAAATAATATCCTTCATACATGTTTAATATATAAAAATTTTATATGCCTAGTGGTGGTTTTGGAAAGTTGATAGATTGTCGACGGATAGCATCTCAGAAAATACGTGTATTATGTGCTGCACCCTCCCATCCAGCCATAACATATGTGAAAAGTAAATCAAAATCACACATTGCCATCACATTAAAAGATGTCACACCATTTCTATTACAATATGGAGTTTTCTTATCGTATCTGTTAAGGACATATTTTATGTAGTTGGCTAATCATTTGACAAAATGCATTTTACTTGTATTTGGGTAGATCTAGGATGTGTTTAATACTTCAAAGAACATGTTGTTCAAGTCTAGTATTAAAGCCATGAAGATTGGACCAAGAAACAAGTGAAGAAAATGTGTTTACTAAAGCTGGACACCTGCGGACAGCTGCTCGACAGATAGCTATCTATTAAGGTTTAATGAGGCTTGACACCTGCTATCTATCGAGGTATCTATCGAAGTTACGGAAATCAGAATTTTCAGATCTGATTTTTGGGTAAGGCTTTTGTATTTGTGTGGGGTTTCTTTTCTCATAACCCTAGGCATATATAAGGCTTATTTTAGAGGCCGTCACAAAAGAGAATACAAGGAGAACATATGTAAAAGGTAACCGAAGCCTTATTCTCTCAGAAAGAAGCTACTGCGTCTTTGCGCCTTAGGGTTTTGTAACCAAGTGCTTCTTGATCTTCATTGTTGATGAAGTAAAGAACTTTGCAGCCAACATTCTTCTTTCTCAAGTTGGTGAGTGAGTCACGTACTGAGATTCGTGCAAAGGAATTAGTCACGTACTGGGATCCATGTATCAAAGGGTGTCGTTCATATATTGAAGAGTTCAAAGGTTCTGAAGCGGTAGAAGGTTTCTGCTGTGAGTTCATCTACGGGGATTGTAGAGTCTAGGGACAAAGGTTTTGTACTAGATCTGAAACTTCTCTTTACTATAGTGGATTGCTTTTCGAGAAGGTTTCCCCCAAGTTTTTTACTGTGAAACTGGTTGGTTTCATTAGTTTTCCTAGGTCATCATAGCTTGTCTTATTTATTTTTCCGCTGCACTTAGTTTTGACATGATATTGATGTTTGTTTGTTTTAACAAGTTTTATGCATAATAAATCTAATTAACAACTTGGGTTTAAAATTTGTTAATCCTATCAACCGGGGTCTAAATTTTCCAATAGTCTCCAACAACAACTTGGATATGTGTACCATCAATGGCACCAATGCAGTCCTAAAATAGAATATAAATTTTAGTTACTTAGGAAATAATCCTAACCAATATTAGAAACAAATTAGAATGTATGAAATGAATACCTGAAAGTGTGGCATGTGCAATGGATTCTTCTGTATATGTCTTGGAACTGCACTAAATGTAGGGTCAGAAGGCTTGAAGATATTCATCGGTTTTCACATCATAAGAATGATCTTCATCACTATTATCAATATGATCATCGTAATCCATAGGAATATCACCTAAAATATTATCGCAATAAATTAGATAAATCACAATAAAGAAAATGAGCAAACATTTAAAATTATGTTACTGGATAAATCAAAATAAGTATCTGTCATACAACAAAAGCCCACAAAAGTATCTACCTAATAGTCATGACTGCCCATAGTTAGTCTGTGACAAAAACCCCCTAGGTAGACTCAAAGACAACTTATCTTAAGAGCACCTTACAGTGAATGTGTTCTTAAGTAAAAAGTACTTTAGGAGCACCTTGTACAAAATGGCAATAATACTTGGAAATAATACTACTGTCAAAGCCTCCCAATAATACTACCTTATACAAAAGTACCATAAACTCAGTTTCTTATAGGCCAAATTCCTTACGACTACATATTGGCAATAGTGGATGGGATTCTTCTCTAGATTTGGGGGGCTTGGTTTAGTTGATGGTAGAAGAATTAGGTTCTGGGAGGATGTGTGGTACTCTGATAGGAGTGCAACATCCTTATATCCTATGTTGTTTCAGAAGACTCACAACTAAAAATCAATATCTTTGAGAAAATAAATATATAAATCAAAATTTACTATCCTTCGAAACGGGGGATGAGACCATGCACAATTGAGGGAGGAATAAATTAACAAAAGCATGGAAAACTGGTAGGAAGGGGAGGACAGTAGTAAGTCTTTAGGGTTTATAAATATAATTAAAATCTTTCTGAGCTCAACATGTGAAAGATGCTTGGTATGTTTTACTATTTCCTTTTTTTTTTCTTTTTCTTTTTTTGGTTTTTTGTTTTTTGTTTTTTTGTTTTTTTGTTTTTTCATTTTTTTGTTTGGTAAGTAACAAATTTTATTAAGACAAATGCTCCAAGCACACTGGAAGTACAAAGTAAAAATACTAAGTTCATTCATAAGGAATCAAGTAAAAATAACAAAAATTTGTAACTTAAATACAATGATAGAATAAGATCAAGTGATGGATAATTCACTTTTGCAAAGAAAGATGTTGCTCTATGACAATCCCTGGAGGCAAATGCAGCTTCAGTCTGCACCACAAATCACTCTATTATACACTACTCAGATAACAAGATTTAGTTGATACATATATGATGTCCTTAAAAGATTAAAAAAAATTGTGAGAAGGAATTACAAAAGAGGCATATAATCAGGACAATTAAGAGCTCAATTGCAATAAAACCAATTAGTCTGACCTGCACTAAGTATACTTGGTCTCTCTGGAGTGGGTCACGACAATTTGCCAAAGCTGCAGCATACTCATTCATGTCCAGATAAACCTTCCACATATCTCAGCCTTCATCATTGACAGACACCTGGCATGGTATTCTTAAATTAAGCAGTATGGGAGAAAGGTATTGTATACTGTGACATGGACCAAAAATAGAATAGATGAAATCATCAGAAGATACAAACTTGATAAAGAGAGTTTTGGTTATATGCATAGAACAATCCAGTAGTGGCATCACTACGTATCTGGTGTGGGTTGCTTGTGCATGAAAGAAGACATGTCTTATTTTTAACAGATTAATATAATATGTGCTAGCTATTATAATGTATGGTAATCAATACCAATAAAAGAGCAAACATTAAAAAAAAAAAAGTAAATGGAATGAGAAAAGATTTAGTCTGATCCCAAAAAGAGGACAGCAAACAAAGTTGGCTAGAAAAATATCAAATGAGCAAACAAAGATAGTAGTATTACTTTGTACCAATTAAATGGTTGAATCCATTCCTGGAAATCAGATGTCATGTCCCACTGTCAGAACCTAAAGAATCTTTCTTATTGCAAGGTGTAATTGGAATACATTGAGCATCAACAGTCAGATATTTTGGATGCAAATAGCAAGAAACAAACTCGTAATTTAGATTGTACAACAGATTTTTGTATGCTAATTTTCAACATCAAACAATTGAGGAAAACCTAATTTGTACTTTCGCAAAAAAGGCGATGTTCAGAAGTCATTTTAGATTCTAAAAAGGAAATATTCCAACCAGAGCTGTCATCACTATCAAGAATCTCACAATCAATTTAATACAAGTCACAAAGCGCATTGAAACTCCACGTTAAAGGAGATTTTAAAAGTCATTACATATAGCATAAGGCATAACACATATTCTAGAGTAAGGAATACAATAATTAATCTGAAACTCAATTTCTTGCTTCCTTCTCAATTGTTGAAAAGAAGAATATATGCACTTTCATTGTTACACCTTTCCTCATACTAATTATAAGGATAAGAACCATGTTAAAAATTTAAAATACACACCCTAGATACCAAGTACAAGCTAATATGAGTCAACATAGTCAAACACTCAAACAGGCTTGCTGTATATATCAAGAAACTAGGTGATTTATTTGATATGTAAGGGTTGTATACTTCTGCATCCTACTAAGCTTTTGAGAACACAAGGAAATCATACTTGCCCCCGCAGTTAACTATGCAGTTGGTAATTTGGAACCAACTCCCCTTTAACAGCATCAGCTAACAACCTATGTCTTGATCAACTCATATGTATTTAAAATCTAGAGCTTAAGTTCCTTGAAAACTACCAATTACTCAAGTTCAATCCCTTCATTATCTAATTAATTTTAAACAGACAACAAATGAAATTGGGAATTGAAAACCAGTTAATCTCCCCAAGATCATAACTGATGCTTAGAACAATGACTGTATTATGGCTTGATCCTTACAATCTTCTATATATTTACTCTTAGTAAGTGGTAAACTATATATATATATATATATATATATATATATATATATATATATATATATATATATATGCATGCATTAAACAATCAAACATATTAGATAAACTAAAGACCTCTAATCAAATTCAGAAACTTCCATAAGATTCACTACAAAAGCACCATATAAAAAATTACCCTCCATGTAATACTCTATCTTTGTAATTCAAACACCCTAACAACCACATTATTTAAAGGATAAAACAACAAACCATGAAAAACATCTCTCTCTTCCATAAAACATTATTCAAAGGATAAAACACAAAACACCCTAAGTGCAAAGTAGTGCCCTCCTAACAATCTTGCCTCCTCTTGTAGAAACTAAAGTTGTAAATTTGGTTCTTCCATCACGACAAACATATCTCTCTTCTCTCGTTTCTGAAAAATACGTGCTGCCATGAGATAGAGTTCAGAACCCTTCTTAATGTCATCTAAGGTGCACACACGTTCCATGACATTACGAATAGTACTACTTGGCTCCACTAAAAAAGCTGAGTTCCTTAACTCCACAACATCACAGATACGACTAAGCTGTTGTGTCAACTGTAATGTCGTTCCTCCTTTCTTCCCTTTACTCTGTATGGATGATTGTAAAACTCGCTTCTTTCCTTTATTTTGTGTTGGGTTAGGTGGTTGTGTGAGGTTAGGAGTCTCATCTTCATGAACGTCATTGTCATCATTTAGAGAAGATGAGTCAGCAGAAGTATCACCTAACCCCTCCTTAGGTGTCTCAAGATCATCAGGTAACATACCTGAAGTGGGAGCCCATGCTAAATCTCCTGTGGCCGCAATGTCCTTAAACATAATGTCTAATAAGTCAACATTCTCCAAACCTTTCTCTCGAAATTTTGCAGCTTCAGGAACCTCCTACAATTTTGAATATTTTCATTAATAACTCAAATAGCATGGTTTATCTACTAATACAAAATATGTACAATGGGTTATACAAAACATTATTTTTCTCTCTCACCACTCATCAGTTGCAGCTATTGTTCCTTTGGCTGCATCTCATCCCAATCCAGTTTCACTTCCCTTCAACTTATTCCAAAGTACCCAATCTTTCTTCAAATTATCCCATTTATGCTTATACTTCGCTCTAGGATATTCTTTTCCAGTTTTCTTCTCAAAAGTTGCTATAATATTTGCCCAACCCTTTTTACTAAAGTGGGTATTAGACCGATTACCCTTAAATACCTCATCCACACAAGCTTCACAAAAAATAGTCGTTACTCTTGATGGCCATTGAACTATAACATTTGAGCTATTTTGGGATTGTTTGGTGTTGGGATTTGAAGTCTCCTTGTTCATAACCATATAAACAAAATATAGGTTTATTAATAACAATGTTCAACCAAATATGAAAAAATTCCAATGCTCTTACAAACAATACTCTGTTATAGGTAAAACAATTTCACACGTAATAAACTAGCAATACATTTTTGTTTAAAATTAGTAAACGGCAGAACTAGCAATAGAATAAGTCGGTGGTTGGAGCCTTCTATTAAGTAATAATATATAAATAAATTTTTTGGGGTCAGAAATAAGATGATCTGAAGCATCATGACTCATGACTGACCGGTGTTGCATGTGTTTGAGAACCATCTTGTTGTTTCTCGTTGTTTATATAGATGGGCATGTGTGAACCAATCTTTGTTTTTTATTCTTTTTTTGGCTGAATCGTAAAAATGAAAAAAAAAAAAACAACAACAAAACAATAAACTAGCTGCCCAAAGCAAAAGACATAAGAATAAATAAATTTAACTGATGATAATAAATAAATAAAAAACACATGCAAAAAGGACATATTATAATAGACAGCACTTCAAAACAACATTATAATAGAAAAGCAAACAACATCAAGCATCTTCAAATGTTTTGAGTAATACACTCTTAATTGCAAAAGTAAAAGCACTGCAAACCACTCTTAAACTGCAAAAGCACATAAGAACAACAACCTGAAATTTTCCATCAACCCCATCTATCTAAATTTTTTTTTTTTTTTTAACTTCACAACCAGTAAATAAACAGCAGCAGCAGCAGCAACAACCTGAAATATTCTTCAAACCCATATACTTTTCAACAAGAAAAACGAATCTCATCCAATCCAAATGGTTTTGATCAACCTCATCTGTCTAAAATTGTTTTAAAAACTTCACAACCAATAAAGAAACAAAAGCAGCAACAACAAATCCCTTAGTCATGTAAGTTCTAATATTTTGAGTTTATTCAGTCATCTAAACTATCATGCAAAAGCCCAAATCAATATAATTATTTTAGAGATGGGTAATGGAGAATGTTTACCTGGAAATCGTGATGCAGAACAACGACGACAATCAAAGAGAGCAACTGAGCAATAACAAAGGAGAAATAAGTGAATATCGTGAAATTGAAGAGGAGAGAACCAAGACTAGTGAGATATGAGAATGTTTACCTCGAAATCGTGATGCAGAACAACAATGGCAATTGGAGAGAGCAATTGAGCAATAACAAGAAGAAAGAAGTGAATATCATGAAATTGATGAGGAGAGAACCAAAACTGACGAGATATATATATATATATATATATATATATATATATATATATATATGGAGAAGGGATAGGCTAGGATTTCGTAAAAATTTCCCGAACCACGCGAAACAATTAGCGGCAACCCAATCGTCCCAACCGCGCGATGCTGAAAAAGCAGTAGAAAATTTCATTTTCGAAATCGCGAAAATTTGCGGAATTGAAAACGCAATCCCGCAGATTATCACCTAGCCAAATGCAATCCCAGAATTGCGATTCGCGAAACTGCCAATCTGTGCAATGTAAACGCCTAAACAAACGGGCCCTATATATTATGGAAATCAAATATCTTAATTTTTGTTGTAGTCTTCTTTTTATAAGAAATTTTGTCATGTTCTGAGTATATTTTGTTAAGGTATTAACTATCACGTGAAATATTTTTGTTTTTAAAGAGAATGTCTAAAGATAAAACAAATTGCCACAATATTGTGGTAGATCCTGATATAATATTTTATTATTTTAATTAGTTTTATGTTTATGTATGATAGTTTTTTTTTTTAATAAAAAAGTATGATAAGCTTATATCTCAGCTATTATGAAAATATTATGATATTTTGTTACGACAGTAGAACAACCTATTTTTTAGGAATAAACAAATATCAATGAATTAGCTATTATTTAAGAATATGAATTCGGTCATGTGCAAAGTAATAGGCTCTCAAGTTTCTTTGGACATTGGCAGTTAGCACTTAGCACTCTTAACCTAGCTGCTAGTGTACTATAGAATTGGTTGTCCTTTATGTGCAGGTGTTGTCTTTTCCTTGGAGTAACATGATTGTTTCTCGGCTTGTTGGGTACTTTTTTCAAGGGTTTTGGGAAACACTAGAGCTGTTCCAGCTACGGAAGATTTAGCATAATCTTGGAATAAACTAACACTTTCCTAGAGAGAAGGGCCAGGATGTTGTCTTACCAATGAAGATAGTGTTAAAGAGTTCTCTATAGCTGCAAAGTTTTTGACAAGAAGGGCTCTCAATATTGATGTTGTAGCTAGAACTTTTACACCATTATGGAGAGTTCGAAACAATTTCAAGATTCAAGCTTTTGATGACCACAAAATTCTCTTCACTTTCGATAATAAGGAGGATGTCAGCAAAATTTTGAATAGTGAGCCTTGGAGCTTTGATAATCATCTTGTAGTCATGCAACGCTATGAGAGTGATACACTGTTACAAGAGATTAGCTTCAATAAAACTACTCTTTGGGTGCAGGTCCATGGACTTCCAGCTCGATTCATAAGTCGTGAAGCAACTGAAAAAATTTGTGGGGTTGTGGGAGAGGTGGTTTGGCCTTCAAAGACTAAGGTGTACGATGGTGGTAATTTTATGAGGATTCAAGTCTCCATTGATTTAGGCCTGCCTTTGTGCCGAGGACGCCTTATTTCTCTAAACAGGAACAAAGATGTGTGGGTTTCTTTCAAATATGAAAGGTTACCAAACATTTGTCACTGGTGTGGCCGCCTAACACATGATGACAAGGATTGTGATTTATGGATAGAAAGTGAGGGAACTTTGAGGACTAATCAGAGAGAATTTGGTCCGAACCTTCGAGCTCCTCCATTTATAGCCTCAAGGAAAACCATTATCAAGGTCCCTGGATTTTACACCACAAGAAAAAAAAAAACAAAAAAACAAAAAACAAATTCTGATCCAATTAGAACTACTCAGTCAAAGGTCGATGGTGATAAGGATAATACTCAGCAATCAGGAGTATCAACTGAGTCGACACAGCTATAGGAGGAAGATGAACGTTATGCTAGGTCGGTTAATACTTCATCAATGCACAATGTAAATATGGGAGATATTGCCTTATCTGAAATGGATTCTATCCTTATAAATCCAGCTGTATCCAAAATTGAGAAGGGAATAAAATCTCCAATCAATTTCAAAATTAATGGGGCTTAAAGACTCCAATCAATTCCAAAATTGATGGGGGCTTAAAGAATCCTAATGGGGTTGAAACGATGCTAGTGGAGATTGATGAGGATTTAATCAGGTTTGATAAGTTTGGATTGGCTGACTTGGACGCTACAAAATTGAAGGCACGTGATAATGCTAATAAAGAGAATCCGTAGCATAACCATTTGGCACGTGAGCAACAAAACTCTTCTAGGGTTTCCAAACCGAATGAGCTTAAACGTATCCTCCCTCAATGGACAAGTATCGACAGGCCAAAGCACGGCAGTGGGTCAGTGCAAAAGGAAAAAATCACAGGAAAGAAGAGAGACTCAATAGAAAACAAAGATCATTCAGAGTTGTCTTCGAAGCATGAGCAGGCTTTTCATAATGATGACACAATACCCTATAGATTGCGGAGGCTGAGAGTCAGCCCCGCCAACAACAATGATTTGCTTAGCATGGAACTGTTGTGGGCTTGGAAACCTACGTACAGGGAGGGAGCTCGTTGAAATAGGTCGGGCAAAAGATCCATCTGTTGTGTTCTTGGCTGAGACATTAACAGATGAAGCAAGGCTAGAGGTTATTTAGAGAAATATTGATTTTGACCATTGTTGGGTGGTTCTAAGGGAGGGAAGAAGTGGTGGTTTGGTGCTCTACTGGAAGTCTTCAATCAATCTGAAGGTGGAGGGGAGTAGCAAAATTTTTATGGATGCAATCATCGAATACTGAAACAGAATGGAGATTGACGCCTAAAACAGCAAGAAGGACTGAAGCATGGGATATACTCAGGAATATAAATTCACGTTTAGATTCCTTGTGGCTGTGTTGTGGTGATTTCAGCGAGATAATCAAACAGGAGGAAAAGATGGGAGGAGCAATTCGGCCTCATAAACCAAATGTAGCTTTTCAGGGATGTTATAGACGAATATGGTTTTATGGATTTTGGATTTGTGGGTCAAATCTTTACTTGGAGTAGGCACTACAAAAATGGGAATTCGATTTGGGAAAGACTTGATCGGGGTTTGGCTAACAATAGTTGGTTCTTAAAATTTCCAGGTTCTAGAGTTCATCATTTGAGGTGTGAGTCTTCAAATCATTGCCCATTACATATTGTGTTATCGGGTTTGGAACCACCTTCTCGAAAGAAAATATTTTGATTTGAGCAGGTGTGGTTGTCAAACCCGGGTTGTGAGGAAGTTGTTCAGGCATCTTGGAGAAATACAGATGAAGCTGAAGGGGAAAGGAATGTTCTAGCAAAAATTGAAAAGTGTTGGAAAGATCTGAATTGGTGGAATAAAGATGTGTTTGGAAGTGTACGAAAGGAACTAGAACGTTTGAGAAAGATCCTCCCTAAAGTTGAGAATGCAGCAATGGTGAGTGGGAACAACGATCGGGTTAGACAAATAAAAAAGGAGATAGAGGTTATGTTGGGTAGAGAAGAAACCAAGTGGGTACAAAGATCAAGATTACTTTAGGCAAAGAAAGGGGACAGAAATACAAAATATTTTCATAGCTGTGCTATGAAAAGATCTAGAAAAAATTTGATTGAAGGAATTAGGGATGAGGATGGAGTGTGGAGAGAGCTACCTAAGGACATAACAACGGTGCTAGTAAATTATTATGAATCCCTTTTTTCTTCCACAAATCAGACCATGTCTGAAGCTGTCCTAGAATATGTGCTAAGTGTGATCACCGAAGAGATGAATTTTTTCCTAAGTCTTGATTTTGACACAAGTGAAGTTGCTGCTGCATTGCAACAAATGGCGTCTCTCAAAGCACCAAGACTAGATGGGATGCCCCCACTTTTTTACTAGCACTTTTGGTGTACGGTGAACCAAGATGTCACATCATCTATTTTAGAATGGTTGAATTCAGGTATTTTGCCTTCGCCTTTAAATCATACCTTTATATCTCTCATCCCAAAAACAAATTCACCTGAACACCCTCACCAATTCCGTCCTATTAGTCTATGTAATGTGCTGTATAAAATCTTTTCCAAGGTCTTAGCCAACCGATTAAAAAGTTTACTCCCATCCATCATAACTGAGCACCATTAGGCCTTTACTAAAGACAAATTAATTTCCGATAATATTCTTGTGGCTTTTGAAACTTTACACAGCTTACAAAAATATAAATCTAGTACTCATGGGTTCATGGCTTTAAAATTGGATATAAGTAAAACATATGATCAAGTAGAGTGGTGTTTCCTTGAAGATATTATGAGGAAAATGGGTTTTAATAAAAAATGGATAAATCTTGTCATGGTGTGTGTAAAGACAGTTACATACTCTATTTTGGTGAATGGTAAGCCATGTGGTATGATTCATCCTACAAGAGGGATTAGACAAGGTGACCTTCTTTCCCCCTTTCTTTTCCTTCTATGTACAAAGGGATTAAATGGTTTGATTAAACAAGCAGAAAGAAGTGGTGAAATACATGGGTACTCCCTTTGCGGGAGGGGACCTAAACTAACACATATGCTATTTTTAAATGATAGTCTTCTTTTTTGCAGGGCTACAATGGAGGAGTGTGGAAACGTACTAGAGATTTTAGACATGTATGAAGGAGCTTCAGGACAAAAAGTGAATAGAAGTAAAACTGCATTGTTTTTTAGTAAGCACACCTCAACTGAAATAAAGCGTGACATCAAAGTAGCATTGGGTGTCCCGAAAATCATGTTGTATGAGAGATATTTGGGCCTACCTTCTTTCGTTGGAAAAGGATAAAAAGCTAGCTTCAGCTATATCAAGGAGAGGGTATGGAGGAAACTCCAAGGATGGGAAGGTGAATTACTATCTCAAGCTGGTAGATAAGTGTTACTTAAATCTGTCATTCAAGCCATTCCCATGTATACCATGGGATGTTTTAAAATTCCAATTGGTTTGTGCAATGAGATTGAGAGCCTAATCAAGAAATTTGGTGGGGACAAAGGGGTGACCAAAGGAAAATATATTAGATTAGGTGGGAAGAGATGATGAAGTCTAAAATAGTGGGTGGAATGTGTTTTAGAGATCTTGCGTTGTACAATGACTCTCTATTGGATAAGTAAGCATGAAGACTATTGCAAAATGAAACATCTCTCTTTTACAAAGTCTTCGAAGCAAGATATTTCCCAAACACTTTGATTTTGGAGGCTCCCGATTCAAGGCTGGGTTCATATGCTTGGAGGAGTATTCTTAGAGGGAGGGATGCAATTCTAAGTGGAGCTAGGTGGAGAGTCGGCAATGGGCAGAGGATAAAGATTTGGCAGTGTCAATGGCTACCAAAGAAGCGCCCATCTCAACTTCCAGAATGTCCCTTAGAGGACTTTGCAAATTCATGTGTGGATTCTCTAATAGATCCCATTAAAAGGGAGTGGATACTAGAATTGGTGGACGGTTTGCTTGTTCCCTTGAGTGACTGAGTTTATACCCGCAAATCGGGTTATAGATTTCTTAAGGAAGAGAGTGAACTTTCAGTTTCACCACAAGCCCAACCAGACCGAGACAAACAATTATGGAAGAGGCTGTGGTCAATGAATGTTCCACAAGAAAGTGAAGAATCTCATGTGGAGGGCTTGTCGAAATGCTCTGCCCACCAAAATAGCTCTTCTAAGACAAACGATAATCGACAACCCACTATGTGATTGCTGCCATGCTTCAAACGAAGACCCACTTCATGCTTTGTGGACCTGCTTAGAGTTGGATGTGGTTTGGAATGATTTGGAGTTGTGGGGTTTTAGAAATACAATCGGGTTCATTGATTTTAAGGAGCTCTTATCATGGATGATATCAGAAGCAAAGAATTTGGAGTTGTTTGCTGTCACGGCTTGGACAGTGTGGAACTAGCGCAACAAGGCTCGCTTAAAACCGGGGTTTGAAACCAAACTTCTCCTCAGGAGGATAGATGGGGCGATTCAGGTGAGATCCAATGTAGATCCAACTTTCTATTCAATCGTGGGATCTGGGGGGTCCGAGGGGAACCGCCACGGCTCCTTTCTTCTCGAGAATCCATACATCCCTTATCAGTACAGTATATGGACAACTATCTCTCGAGCACTAGTTTAGGTTCGGCCTCAATGGGAAAATAAAACGAAGCACCTAACAACATATCTTCACAGACCAAGAACTACGAGATCGTCCCTTTCATTTTGGGGTGACAGAGGGATCATACCATTCGAGCCTTTTTTTTTCATGCTTTTCCCGGAGGTCTGGAGAAAGCTGCAATCAATAGGATTTTCCTAATCCTCCCTTTCCGAAAGGAAGAAGTTAAAATTCTTTTTCCTTTCCGCAGGCACTAGGAGATTGGATCTAGACAGCTACGGCACTTCATCAGGTAGCTTTGGTTTCTAGAGCATGGTGGCAAGAATTTAAGGCACAATAGGTAGTGGTTAAGGGAAACGTGAGACAGGGCAGTAGCGGAGCTAAAGAAATGCGATGGAGACCTCCTCCTTTGGTGTTGGTAAAAATTAATTTCGACGGCGTGGTGTTTGCAAAGGAGAACAAGTCAGGTGTGGTTATAAGGAATTTGACGGCTTTGTCTCAAAATTTTGATGAATTACTATACTCTCACACCATGAGAGATGATGATCAAGTAGCACATAGCCTGGCTAGATATGCAATAGGCATTCCAAATTTCTTAGTGTGAATGGAAAATATTCCACCACCAATACATTTTGTTTTACAAGCCGATTTGATAGGCTTACATTAATAAAATTTCCAGTTTTTCCCCTAAAAAACAACTCTGATTTATAATTTGATGAGCCAATAAATATAAATGTCTTAGCTCTATTTATAAATGTCCAATAAACAGGATCTAGTTAACTCAATTGGTAAAATCTTTTAAGAATAATTATCAAGGGTGGAGATCTTAAATTAAAATTCTATAGTATTTATTAAAAAAGAAATCCCCAATAAGGATGAATTGGGAGATTTATTTATTTTTAGATACTTCATTAATAGGTCAGCAATGAAATAGTATCCATTTATGGCTAGGTTATTGCAAGTGGGAAAGGCCTATAAGCAATCAATGTTTGGATTACCTTTCAAATCCTTTCTGTTTCCTTTCTTTGCCAAAAATTTGTAAAAAGGGAACTTGGAGAAACTCATTATTAAACATTGGAAAGTTAATGTTGTAATTATCACTTCACCAACCCCAGCAAAAAAAATTCCAAGTCTTTACCAGTCTGAATGTCTTATTATGGGCGGCAAGTAATGTGGCTTTCAGTATTTAAGTAAAACTTTATGTGCCTTGTTCTCTGATTGTCTCCCCAGTCAAAGAAGTTTCAAAGTCAAAGTCCTGAAGCCATAATACTGAGGATTCAACTACAAGCAGGCTGCTTCTTTAATATGATCCTTTATTACTACATACAGAAAAGAAGATGGGTAATTAATATTTTGTTAAAATTTTGGAAATTAATGTTTGCAATTGTCACTTCACCAACCCAATCAATCATAGATTCGTAAGAGTCGATTCAAGTCTGAATAGGATTTGACCATTCTGTTGCCAAAAAGACAAATTTATGATAAAACAAGGTTCAACACTTGCGCTGATTAAATAAACAATCCTACTTTGGGTTAATGTACTATCTTAGCGCGCGTATTAAACCATCTATTTTATAATATTAATTAATTTAATTTAATCTAAAAATCAAATGTACCACACCAAAAAATTGTCATAAGTCTAATTAGTAATATGATTTGTTTAAATAATATACACAGATAATTTTGTAACGACAAAACATAAGTAAAATATCTTAGGTGGTGTTTTTTTTATTCTTCTCTAAAAATTCATCCATATAACTACTTAATTAAAAAATGAGAATTTAAAGAACAATACATAAGTCTTGCTCATTTTGTAAAATGCCACATAATGATAGTTGGAAGAGAGAGATCTAAATTGATCTTGAGTTACACTTTATCCTTTGAACTAAAAGTGTACATTAATCTTGTAATTTTTTAGGGTCAATAGGAGTGTTAATTTTGTAAAAATTGGAATCCTTCAAGATATTGAGTCCAACATTTTTTAAGGATTTTGTGTGTTTCCTATTAATAAGACAAATTACAATGTAATTAGTCATCAAAAACTTTAGAGAGAGAGAGAGAGAGAGAGAGTTGTGAAAATCTTGGAAGACAACAAATTTGGTATGAGAAAAGATATACTTGTGCTAATACAAAATACTATAGTAATGAATAATTATCAAGTCGAGTACTAAAGTTCAAAATTACTTTGTCTTCTTTTTATTTTTTTAACACGATTTGAGTTTGAACTCTTTACCAATTTCAATTAGATATTTAAACTTTGATTATTTTTTGAGCCCATTTTTAAAGAACTAAAGCAAAAAAGTGCTTGCTTGCTTCAAGAGTTTTAAAAGAAAGAATAGTTACTTTTCTAAATGTCTCAAAATAAGCAAACAAAAAAAGTCATCAAAGATGCTATATTTCTAAAAATAAAAATTAACCCAACGGGGTTGGCCAAGCGGCTGGGCATTTGGTCTCAAAGTGGCTGTCTTGAGTTTGACCAAGAGCTCCTTAGTTCAAGTCCAGGCACTAGCACTTTGAAAAAACTCCTTGGGCCAGCGATTTACCCCGTTATGGGCCCATCCGTCGCGAACAGTGATTAGTCTCTAGTTTAAAATTTTGAAGAAATATTGTGGGAAACAAAAATAAAATAATAATAATAAAAAATAAAATAAAAAACTCTAACCAACAAATATTATTTGGATTGAAATATATATATATATATATATATATGTGTGTGTGTGTGTGTGTATATGAATTGAGTTGCTTTTTTGTTTTCTTTTCTATTTTAGAACTTAAAAGTTAAAATAATAAATTAAAAAAAGTTTTTTTTTATAGAAAAATAAATAAGCCGTGTAAATATGTCCCATGCCCTATAATATGTAAGTGTTTAGAACAACAATAAATGGAGAGGCCACGAAACGAAGGGAATATGGCAGCGAGGTTATAAATGATCGTACACATTCTTACATGGATTTCCTACCACAATTGCTCCTGCGACCTGACTAGTGAGTAGTGACCCATCGTGCCCATGGGGTCTACGCATTGAATCAGCTTTCAAGACCTTTAGCTGAATACATGAGGTCATGTTTACGTTGTGTTTTTGTCTTACATAGAGGGAGAGAAGAATTGGCAAATTTGCAATTGACCAATGCAACAATTTATAATAAAATATTATTAAATTTAATTGCAAAAATTGAAAATTTATCACTTAAAAATTTACCTAAGTTTTATTATTATATAAAAACAACAAGTTGGGATTTTTTTTTTTTCATCTTGGATAAAAAAGAAAAAAAAATATGGCAATTTTCTTTTGGGTACAAATGATTCGGTGTGTATATGAGTCTTGTATCACCAACATGTAATCACATTTCATAGTTTTTTTTTTTTTTAATAAAAAAATCAATTGTTCAAATAAATGGGCAGGGGAGATTTGAATCATATTCATGAGTCATTGAACTACAAATTTTTTTATTTTATTAGTGGGACTTATTTATGTTCATCTAAATAGCATAATGTTTATGAGTTTTATTTGTTATTTTTTTGAAACTGCATTTTTGTTGGACGCAGGGTATTTTTACTAAAAAATAATTATACTAAATGTTACTGCATTTAGTTATTGATTATTGAAAAATACATTTTTGCCAACAATAAAGTGGTGGTTCTTGATTTTGTTCTTAGGCGAAACTACACTATTGGTCCCTGAAATTTACTCTGTGTGCACAATTGATCTCTCAAGTTTGAAGCGAGCACAATTAGTCCCTTAAATTTTAAAACTGAGATGTATTGGTCCTTTTACTAACGGTTGTTAACGGTGTTACTTATGTGGCTAACAAAATAATGACTTGGCATTTTTTTAATGACGTGGCATATTGTTAATTAAAAAATTACAAATTAAATTTACATGTGGGAATATATTAAAAAAATTACTCTCTCTCTCTCTCTCTCTCTCTCTCTCTCTCAAGAAAACACCATGCCTTCTCTCTGTTTCTTGTTCACTCTCACTCTCTCCTCCCTCCTCCAACTACCAACCTCACTCCCAACCCAACCGGCATCATGTACTCCACCGCCACCTCCACCTCCACCACCAAGCTGCTGCTGCCGGACCAAATCGCCGCCGCCCTTTCCACTCTCAAACTCAACTCCCTCCACATCCTCAACCCAAACCCAACTCTCACCCGCACCTTCACTTACACAAACACCTCTCTCTTCCTCACGATCCCCAACTCCCTGATCCCTCCCATCTCCTCCAACACGTCTCTCACGCCGATCTCTACTAGCCGTCGAGCCAGGTGCCGAGCCAGTGTCCCGCTTGAGCAAGCTGGGTGGACTGAATCTGGAGCTACTGAGCCTACGTTATTAGCAGTATCCATGAGAATGATAAGGTTTTGATTTTTTTTTTTTTTTGTTATGGCAATATCGAGTTTTGTTTGAAGGTGAAGAGGTATATATATGGTTGTCAAAAATGGGGTTTCGGAGAAAAGTAAGACCAGTTGGTTTTGGAAAACTATGTGCGAGAGAGAGTGAAGAGAAGAAGAAAGGTGTGATTGGTTGGGGGTGAACGTGGAAAGAGAAAAAAAGTAGGGAAGGAGTATTCGTTGAGGAAGCCGTGGCCGACGGAGATGGTGGAGATTTTGGCGCGAGGGTAGAAGGGGATGACGTGGAGGTAGAGCCAGCAGAGCGCGACGGAGCGGTTGGAGGAGATGGGAGGGATCAGGGAGTCGGGGATTGTGAGGAGGAGAGAGGTGCTTGTGTAGGTGAAGGTGCGGGTGAAAGTTGGGTCTGGGTTGAGGATGCGGAGGGAGTTGAGTTTGAGAGTGGAGAGGGTGGCGGTGATTTGGTTCGGCAGCGGCGGCTTGGTGGTGGGGGTGGAGGTGGCGGTGGAGTATGTGACGCCAGTTGGGTTGGGAGTGAGGTTGGTAGTTGGAGGAGGGAGGAGAGAGTGAGACAGAGAGTGAGAGTGAAAAAGAAACAGAGAGAAGGCATGGTGTTTTCTTGAGAGAGAGAGAGAGAGAGAGAGAGAGAGAGAGAGAGAGAGAGAAAGTAATTTTTTTAATATATTCCCACATGTAAATTTAATTTGTAATTTTTTTTAATTAACAATATGCCACGTTATTAAAAAAATGCCACATCATTATTCTGTTAGCCACATAAGTAACACTGTTAACAACTGTTAGTAAAAGGACCAATACATCTCAGTTTTAAAACTTAAGGGACTAATTGTGCTCACTTCAAACTTGAGGGACCAATTGCGCACACAGAGTAAACTTCAGGGACCGATAGTGTAGTTTCGTCTTGTTCTTACAACCAAGTATAAAATGAAATATACTTGTATAAACAAATTTCTAATTACACAAGTATACAATTTTCAATAACAAACTAACTACATTAAATTATTTTTAAATTGGAATTTTTTTGTATGTAAAAATAATTAATTCTCTAACTTAAAGTAATATATACTTGGTAATATTTCTCCAATTTCTTCCAAAATTAAAAAAAAAAAATAATTCTCACAAATTTTCATTTTTACATATAGGAATCCCAAAGAATTCCAACACACATTTTTTTTAGAGAGAAAAACACACATAGTAGCAGCGATTTGATCGATGACGTTGTGGTGACTTTTTGGTCATTATAGTGATATCGCGATAGTTGAGGACAATAAAGATTTGTTTGGTGACCCATTCCTAAATGAGCAAACATGTGCTGCTTTGTAATAAAGTAATTCATAGGTGCTCTCATAGACTGAAAATAGTGTACACTCATCTTACAATCATGGTAGTGTCTATTTATTAAATGAGTCATGTTAACGAATATCCTTAGGGCATTGGTTAAGAATCCATTTTAGGAAAATTTTGACATCACTTTTATGGGAAATGAAAAAAATTGTCAAAACATTAATTGTTTTTTTTTTCTTTTCCAATAAAAACTTTTTTAAAATAGATTATTAATCAATGCCCTAAGGGCATTCGTTAGCATTTCCCTTATTGAATTTATGGTTAGATAAGTTTATCATGAATATTGTAGGGTCATTGGGCCCAAGAATTTATGTAGGATGGCCCAAGAATATTTTTTGGGCTAAAGGCCCAATCCGAGGACATCAAGTGATCCGAGGGTGTATGAATGTTAACTCATAAAGAAAATACTAGGTAAAGAAGTGATAATGTCTGAATAAATATGTCCGAGGAAGATTGTGTCCTCGGCTAGGTGAAGCCAAGGTAGGAGAAGGGTTGTTTGATATCCACAGACTATGTTCTAGAAATTCCTATAGGTTAGGGAAGACACAGTACACGTGGAGAACAAGAAGAAAAGCGGTGGAATATCTAAGATAAAGCTGCTACCACTGCCCCCGCATTGAAGGCTCTGCAATTGATATTCTGACCGCATTAATGGGAAAGGGAGACCTGAACATCAGGTTTGAAACTTGATCCCTATCTCCAGAGACATCAGGGAATGTGGATGGGACAAATATCTAAATCAGCGGTCTAAACCATGAGGCAGTGGATGAAAAAGGGAAAAAGGAGGGAGTATAAAAGGGAGAAGGGACCTTCGTTAGTGGGGAGAGAGATTTTGGAGGAAGAAAAGAAGAAGTACATTGTAAACCTAAAGATCCACAATTATAATCTATCTTGGGAGGTTGTAATATAAATTATCCTCGGATTGTGTTCGAGGAGCAGTTTTCATTCGTATTCACATAAACAATTCCTTGTGTTTGTCATTGTGACCAAAACCCATCATTCTTTATTACTTAAACATCATTAGAACCTAGATTTTTAGCCCACTCTCTACAAATTTTATTGTAAAAAGGCTTTCCAAGCCCATTCCCTTCTGATTGTGGGTCCGGGCTCGAACTGTGCCCTTACAAATATGATTTGAGAGTACTAAATATAATTGTCATGCTAAACCGCCACACTAAAGAAGACAATTAAATAGAAAGAGTTGTCAGTGTTATCACTGGTTAAGTAAGAAATTGAAGATCCACAATAGGAGGAAGAACTCAAAGATCCATAACTAAGTGAAGAGAAACATAATAGAACAAAGAAAGGGAAAGAAAAAATGGCTTGGAAGAAAGAAAAAAAAAAGTATGCCTCGTGACATTTGCAAGAACGGGTACTGTAATTTGTAGCAAAAGCTCTAATGAAAATATAAGACTTCAAAAATAAGAAATGAAAAATCCATATTAAAAAAAAGGACGAAAATGCACTTATTGTCCCTAAATTGATTTTGCTACTAATGTAGTCCCTAAAAAAAGAAAATCAATTTTATTTTAGTCTTTGCCGTCAACCCACTAACAGAAACCTCCTACATGGCAGACGGAGTGCTCTGCTGGCTAACATGGCACTTACGTGACCATTAAAATATTATTAAAAAAATTATTGGCCTTTTTTTTAATGCTACGTCAGATTTAAATTAATAAAACATTTTAAAAAAAGGCCAGATTAGAAAATTCAAAAAAAATTAAAAAATAAACATTAATATTATTTTATTTTATTTTATTTTTTACTTTTTTTTTTGTAAGAACATTTCTTCTTTTCCAGAACATGAACTTCCTCGGCAAACAAACTAGTAAACCCAAAAATTTTCTTAAGAAACAAACACACAAAAAAACCTAAAAAATTTAGCTCAAAAACAAAATCATAAATCTCAAATCCACCATTTTTTCAAACACAAGCAAAATCATCAAATCCCAAAGTACCAAATTAATCCAAAAATATCTCAGGCAAGTAGAACCCAGCAAATCTAGCAATCTCACCTTAGAACCCAGAAAGTTGAACCAAGAAATCCACCTTAGAACCCAACAAACCTACCTCAAAACCCAGCAAATCCCACCAAGTCAAACCTAGCTATCCAACAAGTCGAACCAAGAAACCCACCTTAGAGCAAACCTACAAAGTCGAACCCACCTCAAAACCCACCAAGTTGAACCAGGAAACCCACCTCAAAACCCACCAAGTTGAACCTAACAATCCAGCAAGTTGAACCAAGAAACCCACCTCAGGGTTTTCCACAAAGAGAGAGCGAGAGAGAGAAGATGGATCTGGTGTAGAAGCTTCATAAAGAGTTAACGGTGGAGAGAATCACAAGTCCTTACACCATCTCTGCCTTTAAAGAGAAAGGCATTCTTAGCGTCTTTGAGTTCGTCATCACCGACGATAACCACATCTCCAAATGCCCTACTTGGTCTTGGTACTACATCTTCTTCCTGTTCCAAAAACCTAGTTAGAATTTTGCAATTTCCAAAATCCATACCTCAATTTTACTTTTTATACAATACCTAGCAAATCCACAGAGAGAGAGAGAGAGAGAGAGAGAGAGAGAGCTTCAATCTTTAATCTAAAAAAAGTAATTTTTTTTTGTTTGTTTTTAATTAAAACTAAAATTGAGGAATTAAATTTTTTTTTTTTGAATTTTGTGATCTGGCCTTTTGTTTTAATGTTTTATTAATTTAAATCTGACGTGGCATTTAAAAAATGCTAAATAATATTTTAATGGTCACATCAGCGCCATGTCAGCCAGCAAGGCACTTCATCTGCCATGTAGGAGATTTTTGTAAGTGGGTTGATGTATCAATTTAGAAATCAAAATGAGAATTGATTCAAAATGTATGGATCAAAAGTGCATTTTCACCCACATATATATATATATATATATATATATATATATCAGAATTAAAATCAGTGATAAAACACATCAATTTATTTTTTATTTTAAAAGCATGTACCCAAACGGCTAGATTTGCATGCTTTTCGAAGTATGAGCTAATTTCGCATGTCTTCTAAAGTGTCACACTCACACTCACACTCACACCTCGCTTTGCAATTTACCGTTAAAGCAGCACTTCACCACCCGTTTGAACGTGCATATGCCTCCGTGCATGTTTGCCTTTGACCTTTTCTTTTCGTTTCTTTTTTATTTTGTCTTTCTTTTCCTTATTTTGTCTTTCTTGTCGATATGTTACACTATTTCACTTTTTATATGTAAAATTATAATTTATTA
The DNA here is from genome assembly GCF_040712315.1 of Castanea sativa. Lineage (NCBI taxonomy): Eukaryota > Viridiplantae > Streptophyta > Magnoliopsida > Fagales > Fagaceae > Castanea > Castanea sativa. The sequence goes on along the minus strand of NC_134022.1, from coordinate 21,161,401 downwards.
CTCCATGTTAACCCTTTTTTTTATTAGAATAAACGAATAAAAATAAATTCTACAAAAACAACAAGAGATTTTCAGGTTATCTGGCTTATATACAACATTTTAAAGTTTTAATTTTTAAAAATTTTTATTAGTACAATTGTATTTTTATCCAACTTACAAGAATAAACTAATTAAAATAAATAATACCAAAAAAACGTTATAAGGAAACTGACACATCCAAGGTAGGATATATTTTGTAATGGAATTCTCTCAAACCTTTATAGAATAGAATAAAAATCTTTATTTTCAAGAAAATCAATGTGTGTTTGGATGAATTTATTTTGCTTAAAAAATAAGGTATAAAAAATGCAACTACAACTTTTTTTCCCCTTAAAAAGGCTTAGAAAGCTATACTTATCAAAATAAGCAGGGACGGCAATGGATTGGGCTTTGTGGAATTTATGACCCATCCCCACCCTAGGCATTTTAGTTTTTATTTATTTATTATTTTTTATTAATGGGTTTGGGTTTGAGTTTGAGTTTGAAAAGAAACTGTAGAAGCAATACTTTGTGTTGAAGCAAGAACAAATGGAACTGTGATTGAATATTGAACAAACAAAGAATGAAGATTGAGAAGAAAGGTTGAGAGGAAGAGAGAAAAGAGAAAGAGAGAATCTAAATGAATTTTGTATTTGATTTCTTGCTTAATTACAATATGTAACTTACAGTTCTATTTATAGTACAAATCCTATTAAAAACTGAACAATAATCTCAACATTATGCAGAAATCCTATAAAAAACTGAACAATAATCTCCACATTATGCGGATCAAATCCGTAAAATCAGGAAGGAGAGCAAGTGATCAAACCAACTGATTTTCGTGTTTACTGTAACTGATCTTTGAATGCACCAAACGACACCGTTTTCAGTCTTCTATACTCAGCCACTAGTGTAAGTGAAACGGTGCGCTTAATTGCTGAATCGATAGTGAAACGGTGCATTTCATGATTATTTGAAACCCCAACAGTAACTCCCAAATCAAGTCATATAGAGTTTACATTTCTTAAACGATTAAGATTTTAAAGAATTTGCATTTTAGGCTGCGTTTGTTTCACTGGTAAATCAGTTTCAGAAAATATTTTACATATTTGTGTGTGTTTGGCAGCAATTGAAAATTTGGTCAAACTGAAAATCACTTACACTTTGACCGTAAAATACCCTTTCCCACCCGTAAAACCATTTTCGTTTATATTTTACCTTCAATTCATTTCCGCCTCTCACACACTCTCTCGGGTTCTCACACTCTCCCTCACGCCAGTCGACCTCCACACTTTCCCTCACGCCAGTCTGAGCTCAACCCTCTCCGATCCACACACCTAGGACCCATCTGTTCAAACCCACCCTCGCCGAAAGTCCCCTCCATCTTCGTCGAGCAATGCCCAAACCACAAGGCGTCATCTGAACTCCCCTCTAGCTTCGCCGTCCCCTCCATTTTTTCTTGTTCAAACTCAACCCGATTTGGTTGCATCCCATCACACCCATCCCTGAAACCTAGAAAACCCATTCCTCAAACCCACTCTGACGAACCCACCACTCCGATGAACCCATTTGTCAAACCCACCACTCTGACGAACCCACCACTCCGCGAGATCGAACCCAGTCGCCTTCGCCGCGAGATCAAACCCAGTCCCCTCCGCCGCGAGATCGAACCCAATCGCACCGGTCTCTCTTCCTTCTTCTCTCAATTGACTAGATTTGATGAATTTTTTTGTTGGGTTTTGTTTGTTTTGTGTTTATCTATTGAGAAATTATATTATATATTTGTTTGAAAGCCGAAAAAATGTGAGCAACAAGTAGAAAATATGTTTTCTATAGTATTTTCAAGGATACAACCGAACACCAAAAAATATTTTTCAAAGTATTTTTTAAAATGCAACCAAACACTAGAAAATATTTTCCTTTCCCAAAAATATTTTCACCTGAAATTATTTTCCACTCGGAAAATATTTTACACTCAAACAAACGCAGCCTTATACCTTAGGTGTACACAACTCTATTATTAATAAAAATTCCTATATTAATTTTTTGAAGACAAAAAAGTTGGTTTTCTATAATCAAACTAAGTGTGCCTCACTTTTTCTATTAAAATATAAATCAATTGAGTGTAAAAGTTCTTATTAATCCTTTATTTCACTAAATAATGTTTTAGATATTCAGTATTAGGTTAGCTCAGTCTGATTTGATCTATATGACCAACTTGATAAGATTACATGAGAGTTTGGCAAAGTTTTTGATAGAATTCCTTCAATTAAATGGGGTTTGGTGAAAGTTTAATAGGTAAAATAATAATGTTTTATTATGATGATAAAGATTAGTTATCATAAAACATACATCATATGTTAGAATTATATTGTATCAATAAAAATTTATATAAAAAATAGTTAAACTGCATATATAGTCCTTAACAATTAACCTTTACTTCGAAACCATTCTTTTAAATATAAAAGTTTTACTCTAGTCCCTATACTTGAAAATTATTTTAAAAAATCCTCATCATCATCATCATATTAGTTAAAAATATTGATATATCAAACATAATTCATGCCTAATTAAATTATATTGGTTTCATGAATTCCCTCAGCACTCAACAGTGCTCTCCCAAACCACTCATTTTTGCCCAATGGGGTTGATACCAAAATGGTAGACCCACATAAATTGCATCACTTTTTATTCATGTTTTTTTTTAGAGCGTTTCAACCTATGACGTTTGTTCTTGATGATAGTTCTTTATCATCAAACTAATACACCAATTAGTTTTTGGTGTAAGTGGCGATTAAACCTCAGATCTTTTATTCAACCATAAAAAACTTTACCAGTTGAGCTAACTAGAACTCACTCCTTATTCATGTTTCTTTTCTCTTGTTTGCAACCAAATTGGAAAATCAACTATTTTCTCTTTTCTGTTCTTGCTTTCCTTCCAACCCATTAAAGTCTTAGTATTTTTTTTCCTATACATCAATAGCTAATGGTGTAGAGATTTGAATTATGAATATTTTTACTAAAAATACCAAGAGATGCCAATTGAAATTGAACTACAAGATTCTTAAGCTTAACAATCAAATAGTCTATACGTGGTTATCAAAAAAAAAAAAAAACAAAGTGTATTCATGCTTACTAACTAGAGCTTTTATTCTCACTTTGAAATCACACAAGAGTACCACTATAGATACAAATTTTTTTTTAAAACAATTGAATTTCATTGATTCTCATCACTTTAGTACCAAAAAAAAAACCTTGTATTAGACAAAATGAGGGTCTATTTGATCTCTAAGTTCAAACTCACATTTTTACATTTTAAACAATATTAGAGCAACCACATCAGTTCCTCTATTTTACACATTTATTTTTACACTAAAAACTTACTTTTTATATTTTACACATCCACTTTTACAAAACACCCACATCAGTTCATCTATTTTATCACCTCTTTTAATTAAATAATCAATTTTCTCACATTTTTTATTATTTCTCTCAACTACCCGAGATATATACGCGCGCTCTCTCTCTCTCTCTCTCTCTCTCTCTCTCTACCCATTTCTGATTTGTTTCTTTATTGCTCTCTCTCTCTCTCTCTCTCTCTCTCTCTCTCTCTCTCTCAGATCAACTCTCCCTAGCTCCGACCCGCTCCAATCCACGAGCTCCAATCCACGATCCATGAGCTCCGAGCTCCAAGCTCCAATCTGAGCTCTGAGCCACGAGCTCTGATCCACGATCCACAGGCAAGACCCACGAGCTCTGATCCAGTCAAGCACCGATCTGTGTTTGTGTATCTCTTCTTTTTTTTTCTTTTTTTTTAAGCAAGTGTATCTCTGTGTGGATGTGTTTGTGTGTGGGTGTGTTTGTGTGCATCTGAGGAAAAAGAAGAATATGAGTAGTTAACTAGGTTTGTTGAGCACGGAGAAGAAAGAGAAAAAAATGAGCGAACGGAAATTAATAAAATAATGGATAAACGAGCTACAGTAACCGTGTAAATATACACGGTTACTATTGCTCGTTGATGGATTTGCACAATTTTGTGCATTTTTACACCCACTGATGTGGGTGTTTTTTTTGCTCAAAATGTGTAAAATTGGTAGTTTTTTTTTTTTTTTTTTTTCTATTTTAGAAGATTTTAGAGGGACTGGTGTGATTGCTCTTACACACATTTTCATACACTTTTTTAGAGCAACCACATCAGCTCGTGTAAAAGATTCCGTCTATTTTACACAAAAACCTACTTTTAAGATTTTACACATTCACATTTACAAAACACCCACATCAGTTCATCTATTCTACCACCTCTATTAATTAAATAATCAATTTCCTCACAATTTTTTATTATTTCTCTCAACTGCCAGAGCTATATACGTGCGCTCTCTCTCTCCTTTTGTTCATTTCTGATTCATTTCTCTCTCTCTCTCTCTCTACCCATTTCAGATCAACTCTCCCTCTCGATCAACTCTCCGATCCGCTCCAATCCACGAGCTCCGATCCGAGCTTCGTCCTCTGTTTCTCAATCTGACTGAGCTCCGATCCGAGCTCCATCCTTTGTTTATGGGTTGAGGCAAAGGGGGTTTTCTGGGTTTCCTTTGAATTTGGTTTATGTTTTTGTTTATTTTGGGTTGATTTTAGTTTAATTTTTTGTTGATTTTTGGGTCAATTTTGTGTTATAAGGTGTTGTGATTGGCTGCGGTGGTGATGGTGGGTGTTGCTAGGTTGCGGAGGTGGGTGGTGCTGTTGTGGTGGTGGGTGGTGTTATTTTGGTGGTAGTTGGACAGTGGTCGATGGTCGGTGGTTGATGAGTTTTGTCCTGTTCAGAGGAAGAGGAAGAGGAAGAGGGAGAGGGAGAGGCAGAGAGAGAGAAGTCAAATGGAGAAAGAAGAGAGGTGAGAGAAAAAAATATAAAATAATAATTTGCACAGCTACAATAACCGTGTATATTTACACGGTACTGTAGCAATTTGAACGAAAATGTAAAATATACACACTTATGCACTAACTAATGTGGGCTGTTTTTGAACAAAAATGTGTAAATTTGAGCATTTTTTTTATTATTATACACACTTATACACCAACTGATACAATTGCTCATTTATACGTATTTCAAAAAATTACAAAAATTTCATCTCAAACTACTCTACCAAACAACACTAAAATCCGCGAAAATGGCACGCCAAGCCGTATAGAATGCGTGTAATAGAGAAGAACAGCGCGTGTACCAAAATGATGTAGGAGAGCAGGTACGCTTAGCCAGTTTAGCCCGCCTCTCTCACCAATAATTTTCTCTCAGACAAAAAAATGAAAATAAAAATAGAAATAAAAATAAATTCACAACTTATTAAAAGGAAAGTCCATTCCCAAATTTCAGTCATCTCTCTCTCTCTCTCTCTCAAAATTGAAGCTTCGAGAAACATATATAGCCACACAACTCGATCAAACCCTAGATTTTCTCACCAACCAAACACCCTACTTTCCCGAGAAAAAAAAAAATCTTAACACCTCTATTTCCCCTCAAATTGAGCTCCGAGATCGCGATCCTCGCGCCGCGGCGGAAAAAAAAATAAAAAATGGGACGGGTTTTCAGGGAAAACCCTAATTCGAGGCCGATATTTCCGTGTTGCGAGTCCACGTTGGCGAATTCGTCTTCGTCTTCATCGTCTTGCTCGACTCCGAGCACGACGACATCGACCTCGATGACCGAGACGGTGAATGGGTCCCACCAGTTCAAGATCTCGGGGTACTCGCTCTCGAAAGGCATGGGGATCGGAAAGTACGTGGCGTCCGATACTTTCGTCGTCGGCGGGTACTCTTGGGCGATCTATTTTTACCCGGACGGTAAGAGTTTGGAGGACAATGCTACGTACGTTTCGCTTTTTATAGCTTTGGCCAGCGAAGGCACTGATGTGAGAGCACTTTTTGAATTGACGCTTTTGGATCAGAGTGGGAAAGAGAGGCATAAGGTTCATACCCATTTCGGGAGAACTCCGGACAGTGGGCCTTACACGCTCAAATATCGCGGCAGCATGTGGTAATTGATAGTTCTTGTTTAATTTCTTGGTCGTTTTTTCCATGATCTTGGTGATAATTGTTATGAGATTATGAAGGTGTTTTATTTTTATTTTTATGTTTGTGTATTGGGTTCTTTGGTTGTTATATGTTTTTCTTGATATCTGGGTGTAGTTTGATTGTATATTTACGAGAAAAAAAAATCTATTTACTGATGTATTAAATGCACTTTAAGACAAAATAAAAGTGGGTAGTTGTAATGAAACCAATGGCATGATTAGGAATTGTAAGTAATAGCCATTGGCTATTTATTTTATTTGTTTTGGAATTGGAAGTTTTGATTTTGAAAGAGGTCAATATGTACAATAATGCCTTTACATGAACTATTTTCCACCTCCTATCGTGTTATACTTATAACCTGCATCCAATCATTTTTAGGTGTATACCTTTTGCCCCAGTTCTTGTTTAATGTAATCGAGTGGCAAGTGTGGTATGATAATTTTTTGTTGTTGGATGCTGCAGGGGTTACAAACGGTTTTTCAAAAGAACTGCTTTAGAGACATCAGACTACCTCAAGGATGATTGCCTCTCGGTTAACTGTAGTGTAGGCGTTGTGAGATCATACACCGAGGGTCCTAGGATCTACTCTATTGCAGTACCATCTTCTAACATTGGTCTGAATTTTGGGCAGCTATTGGAAACTGGAAAGGGAACAGATGTGAATTTTGAAGTTGATGGGGAAACTTTTGCTGCTCATAAATTGGTACTTGCAACTCGCTCACCTGTATTTAGAGCCCAATTATTTGGTCCAATGAGGGATCAGAATACCCAGTGTATAAAAGTTGAAGACATGGAGGCTCCTGTTTTTAAGGTTGGAAAAAAAATACCCTTCTATCTTGGGGTTTCTATTTCATCTGGTAGTTAATACTTAGCATTGGGGTTCTTCATATTAATTGTTTACACTTAGTCTTTATCCCATAATAATTATTTTCCAATATTTCTCTTAGGTTTTTTTCCCTCTACTTTTCCAAGCTCAGCCTCACTCCTGGGGATAGTAAATTTACCTAGAAAGATATTTATGTTAAATGTTTATAATTGTTATCTAACCTCATGTGCCATAATGCAGGCTTTGCTTCATTTTATGTATTGGGACTCCCTACCTGACATGCAAGAGCTTACTGGTTTAAACACAACATGGGCTTCTACTTTGATGGCACAGCATCTGCTTGCAGCTGCAGATCGTTATGGTCTTGAAAGACTGAGGGTGCTATGTGAAGCCAATCTCTGTGAAGGTGTTGCCATAAACACTGTAGCAACAACGTTAGCTTTGGCGGAGCAGCATCACTGTTTCCAGCTGAAAGCTGTGTGTCTCAAATTTGTGGCACTGCCTGAAAATCTGAGAGGTGAGTCATTTTTTTCCTTGAAGATTTTTTAATATTATGAAAAGTTTGAATAACTAAGATTTATTGATGGAAATTGTTGACACTAAAGAGGCCGTACTATAGTTGCGTTGTAGGATAGGATGACTATAAAGCTATAGCTGACGGTTATGATCCTTAAAAAATCCCTGAGAACATGGAATAATCAGTGATTTGAATAATCATTTTTTTGCTAATTGAAATTAATCATTCATCAACTAATGAGTCCTAATATTTTAAGACTGTCTCATCCAAGGCATCTCATGCATATGGCTTATGCAGCACCTCCCCTTGCACACCACACACTCACATGTTGTGATTTGAGGACCTTAATGTTAATGATCAACATAAAGGTGAAATAAGCCACATCCCTCTCACAGGTATCCCAACATGTTTGTTAGGAACTTAATGTTATCAACTTATAACTGTTAAATAAGGTGAAAGTCTCATCCATTTTGTAAGCAACTGGTGCGTCTGCAAGGTATTGAGAAGCTCTGACGAGCAATCCTATAATTGTCTTGGATCTTAGGATGACATTTTGTAAATTTAGTTCTAATCAAGTGGGTTTCAAAGTGTTTTTGTTGTCTGGATTTTTATTCTAATGTTGGTTGCAGCTTATTCTCTTTTTCTTTCTCCCCTAGCTGTGATGCAGACAGATGGCTTTGAATACTTGAAGCAAAGCTGCCCTACTGTCTTGACTGAACTCTTGGAGTATGTGGCTAGAGTTAGTGAACACTCTGTCATCCTATGCAGGCATGGAAATGAAGCTATCCTCGATGGCAGTGATGTCAATGGTAGGCGGGTGAAGCAAAGGCTATAGTGATCAGGCTTCCACTATTCTTTGTAGCCAAAAATTGGAAAAGATAAAAACAATAATGTTTTCTAGATATAGAAACCAACTTCTAGCTTTTAGCTTTTCACTTGTAAGCGAATGTAAATTTGTTGTTCATTTGTTGTCCATGGAAAAGCTTGTAATGTGTAAGTTTCCACTTGCAGTATGCCATTTCCTCCCCCCTCTTCCCGTAGTACTTCCTTTTCTTGTGTTTTTGTTTTGGTCTTTTCTTTTTTGGTAGAACTATATTTGTGCGATTAAAATTTGGATTACCGTTGTGTTAGATTGCAATGTATTTCAGTTCTGGATAATTTCCTCATCACAGTTAATGCTCTCTCTCTCTCTCTCCACTATGTTTAATCAACTGTTGTGTGAACTGAATTGACACCTCCTCATGCACTAAGTACTTGAGCTTTAGGGAGGAAAGGGTTCGAGCTGTGGGGATAGCAGCATATTGTGATTATCTCTTAAAAAAAAAAAAAAAAAAAAAAAAAATAAGACTTGTGTGAACTGGTGATGCGGGGGAATCTTTTGAGGGTGGAGATTGTCTAAATATGGTTTTAAAGATGCGAGCTGAAAGAAAACAGCTGCTCAAAAAAACCTGCAAAGCCTCCAAATTGGCTGATATATCTTTGCTTTGAATTAGGTCGCATTCTGAGTTTATATTATCTTCATGGAAAACGAGTCCTTAAATGAGCCTGTCATGGTCCCAAAAAAAAAAAAAAAAAATCCTTCGTATGCCTTTGGAGACCTTCCCTTCTGCTTTTATGAGAATTCATTTTGGTTGCAATTTAAATACTATTAATCATACAGGACCTTCTAAGGTTTATAGGCAGTGATAGAATGGGGTTTCAAGTGATAATATAATAGTAATGATATTTTTTGTGGTATTTTATCTCTTTTTTGAATCTCATCTCCATTAATTACTTAAATTCAAAATAAAAATTTACTTATCTAGAAAGAACGAAAGAAAAAAAAGACATGCATAACTAGTCACTATTTTGCGTGTTAATCAATTTCATGTCATTCATTTAAAATTAGGCGTAAATGCATTTTTAGTCCCTACATTTTGGCCATATTTCTATTTTGGTCCTTACATTTTCATTTCACCACTTTTAGTCTCCAAATCAATTAACGCGTGTTATTTTAGTCATTTTCGTTAGTCAACAGATAGAAATAGCTGAGGTCGCAAACGGAAGAATTAAAATATTATTAAAAATTTACTGTAGCAATCATCAGATTAAAAAAAAAAAATCTAACATTCATAAGTTTTTAACAAATTCAAAATTAAAAAAAAAACAAAATTAAAATCCAAAAATATATCAACATTTATGTTCATCTTCAACAAGAACATTAAAAAACATAAACCCAGATTTTAAACATAAAAACACGTGTCTAGATTTTCTTACTCTTTCTTGTCAACTAAACACAAACACAAATCGATCTCTAACAAGAACACAAACACAAACCTAATAGCAGATATTCTTAGATTTTCTCAAACCACAAAACCCAGATATACAAAATCTCAACTCAAACCCAGATGTTCTCATCTTTCAGTCAACAACGAAACCTCTAGAAACCAAATTCATAAGCCCAGAAACCAAATTCATAAACCCAGAAAATTCAGCATAAAAACACCATCAAAGTCCATTCAATCTCCCTACTCTTTCGTCTCCATAGTCTCTCTCGCACCCAAATCTCTCACAGACAAAAACACAAACACCTAAACTACAAAAAAATCTCACAATGGAAAAACCCACAACAAGTCCCAAATCTTCTTTCCTCTTTTGTTGACACTTTCGTCGATTTCTCTGTCGGTGGCGGCCTCTTCTTACTAAATTACCAAAACACCACTGACTCTAATACCCCTGTAAGTCACCAAAATGACGAGATACCCTTGGAAAGTTCAAAACTCGGTATCCTTCTCCGCCAGGTCGACTCATCGCGATCGGGATCTCCACGGCGATTTGGAGAAGTCGAAGCAAGCGTTACGACTCGCTGAGTTGATAAACGACTCCGGCGACTGGACCGGTGGTTCAAGTCGACGATGTACTCGATCGCGGCGGCGATGAGATTAAAATACTCTATTTTCTCGAGAGGCTTTGATGGCAAGTGGTGAAAGCCGGCAACGAAGTCATCACCATAAACTGTAACCACGAGCCTTGAACGTGGAAAGAGACTTCCAGTACATGTCGGAATCAGGTTGTGAAGAGTTTAGGGTTTGGGCGCACAACAACATGATGCGCCAAGAGCCATTGAAATCCTCCATCGACATCCAACCCGAATGGAATAGGCTCGACTAGATTCCCTTCTCCACCTTCTGTTCTTGTTCTTATGTTTCTAGTGTGTTCTTATTTTTTTTAAAAAAATTTAACTCATTTTTTATTTTGTTAAAATTGAAAAATAAATATTTTAAATTACAATCTGATGTGGCATGTTACAGTAAATTTTTAATAATATTTTAATCTTTCCATTTGCCACCTCAGCTATTTCCGTCTGTTGACTGACGGAAAAGACTAAAATAACACGTGTTAATTGGTTTGGGGACTAAAAGTGGTGAAATGAAAATGTAGGAACCAAAATAGAAATAAGGCCAAAATGTAGGGACTAAAAGTGCATTTACGCCTTAAAATTAATAACATTAAAACAAGTGAGTAACTGCACAAATGATTACATTTTGTATATTCATAGCCTTTATGTTTAAAAAGAATTTTACTTAAATTTAACTAAATCAAAGTGGGTTGTACACTTATATAACTCAATGGGAGTGTAACGATAATAAATGTTATATGCTTTAAATTTTAAATATTATGAGTTTGAGATCATATATACATTTTTTAAAATTTGGATTTAGAATATTTACACTCAACTTAAACTTGTCTTTTTCCATTACGTAATTCCACCAAACTGGATTGAATAGGAATTAGTGGACAGAATAAGACGTATTAGGACCAAATGGGACCTAGGAGACCGAATAGGACCAAATAGACATAATAGGACCGAATAAGATTGAATGGACCGAATAGGACCTCAGTGGACCGAATAGAACTCCAATGGACCGAATAACGGAATAAAACCGAGTAGGACCAAATGGATTGAATAGGAACGAATAGACTTAATAGGACCGAATAGACCCAGAGGACCTAATAAGACCGAATAGAATCAAAGTAGACCGCATGGATAAAATAGGAATGAAGTGGACTGAATAGCACCTAAATGGACCAAATAAGACCGATTAAGACTGAAGTGGACTGAATAAGACCGAATCAGACTGAATAGAACCCAATAGACCGAATTGATCGAATAGGACCGAAGTGGACTGAATAGCACTATTTGTCATTTTTTTTTAATAATTTATTTTTAAATTAGGGAAATATTTAATGCAAGCTAAAATCCATAGTTATAGACTTATAGCCCAATCAAAATATAAAGTGGGCTGGGCTGGGTTTTCAGCATGACATATCTGTAAGACTGTAAACACAGCTATTTCTCGACTTTCCTTTCCCTCTTTGCCCTTCACTCTGTAGTCTGTCCCTAGCTCGATACCTTGACTCCACAACTTCTTCTCAGACACTACATATACAAAAACCAAACACTCTCTCTCTCAGCGAAGAAAATATGGTAAATCTTTTTTGCTTAATCTTTGTCTTTGTTACTGTTTCGTTTTGATTTCTCTCTCTCTTTTCTTTTCCAGCAAAAATCGTTTTTTGTTGTTTCTCCCGCAAACTTTTCACTCTCTCTTTATGTTCTTTGTGATTTTTTCTCCAAATTCTTGATGGGTTTTTCAGGAATATCCGTTTTCGTTTGTTTCTGACATCTGAGTCTTTTTTCTTTTATGGGTTTTCTTTCTCTTATTTGTAAAGTGTATATTTTTGGTTAAAAATTTTTCTTCAAAGTCTATAACTTTCTAAAAGTAATCTCTGTTTCCATTAGTTTCTGATATCTGGGTCTTTGTGTTTTTCGTTTAACTTTTATGGCTGCAGTTGTTCTTCTCGTATTTCAAGGACTTGGTGGGCAGAGAAGTAACCGTGGAGTTGAAGAATGACCTTGCAATCAGAGGGACTTTGCACTCAGTTGATCAATACCTCAACATCAAGCTTGAGAACACTAGAGTTGTTGACCAGGACAAGTATCCCCACATGGTACTAATCATTCTTATCAATTCTCAGCTTCAATTGTCTATTTTTAGTACTTATATTCAAATTTTAGGGTTAGGGTTTATAAATTCTTATGAATTAATTTAATTTGTAGTTATTTTGCATTGTAAATGTTTAATGGGTTTTTGATTAGATAACAGGTAGACATATGTTGTTATTGTAATTTGGAGCTCCATATAATCTTTAACAAAGAAGAAGATTGGGTTCATAATGAATTGAGGGGGATAGGATCTTGTCTAGTCATTCTACAATCAATATAATGCTCTATGGAATCAGCTGTTGTATACATTGATAAATAAAGTCACAAATAACAATTTGGGCTAATCACATATATCCACAGTAAGGGCGTTTGCATTGTGAACCTAAACTTGCGAGCAATGCCCTAATTTGAAATGAATTTGCAGTGTCCACTCGTTGTCCCTATTGGTATCTAAACTAACTGATTGGTGGGGGAAATTAATCTTCAATTAGGGTGTTGATTGTAATTTTTTGTATTTTAGCTCTAGGTCACATTTTGCAGTTGTCCTGTAGTTTAGGATACATTTTACGGTTGTCCTATAGTTTAGGGAGGATAGCTACCTGCTAATTGCACTGATTTGGTTAGTGGGGTGGGCATTGCAAATTAATCTTGAATTAGGATGTTGATTGCATAATTTTTGTAGCTTAGGGAACATGGTGAAATTCCTCCATTGCTAATCACTTTTATAGACGTTTTAAAAACTTCTCATTAGCTCTTTACTGTCTAGCAAGTGGCAACTCATAAAGAAGATATGTACATGAGCATTTGACTTTTGGCTTTCTAGCATTTATTTGTTCTTGTAAATGATTAGTGTTGTTTTTAACTAATCATATTGGGATATCCATGAGATCTGATTTTTTATGATTTGAAGTTGAATTTTGATTGGATGATTTGGGAATATATGGATGTTTTTATGAGAATTCTGAGTTTATAGGTCTGTTCATTTTATCCCAGTTCCCCTGCCAAATATGTTTTGAAATTTATTACAGTCTAGATTATTTAGAACTATGATGTAAGGTTTATGTTTTAATTGAAAAGATGGTGATGGGACCATAAGTTGGGAGGAGGTAGCCTTAACATTGTTACCCTCTGATTGTGTAGAATCATAGAAAACAGCTTATATGATTTCTTTTTAGTCTTGAAGTCCTTTCTCATACCTGAAAGTGAGTGCTGAGTTCCTTATTCTCTACTTGTTTTAGGCCCTAAAATTGAAAGTACTATAATGTCTTGTCTTGTCTTGTCAGCATAGCATTCTATCTATACTACGCTAACAGCCTTGTATTAGCATCAATTATGTTTACAAAAAGTATGTCTATTCAAATTTATTGGTCCATGTTTTCATATTCTAAATCTGTTCTCCCTCTGTCTGTACGAGTATCAAGGTTTGGGGGTCTTGATATAAGGAATTAATATTCTGCCTACCTGTTCTCTCATCTGAGTGGAAAAATAATCTAATTCAATGTCCAGGCAACCGTATAGCAGTCTGATGTCATTCAAAGGTTTTTTTTTTTTAGTCCTGAAGTTTTTAAGACCAATGACCATAAGTGTGTAATTTCTATTATAACTGAGAATTGTGACTTCAGAGTCCACATGCTGCATTAAAATTGATCTGGAACTTCTTAACAATGCAAAATAGGGCAGAGAATAATTCACATTATCTTATAAGGAGGGTTTTTTTTTTTAAAGTCATTATCTTATATGAAGATTATATCATGTAGACACCTCGTTGACCATTTTTTATATCCTTGGTACATTGTCTGCTTACTTGGGGGTCTTTTTCAAAATTTTTTTTTCAATGAAGTATTATTACTTATCCAAAAACTTTATATGGACACTTAATTCATTTAGATGGAATTTCTTTGGAAGACAATTGGAATCATTAATGAGTCAGGTATCTCTTTTGGATCCTACAGCTGGGAGATACTTATATACCTGCTATTAGTTTTGCTTATAATGGGCTCTAGCTCTCCCTTAAGATTGGGTTGAAGGGTGAGGTAGTGGGTTCAAGACTCACCAGTGTAACTTACTGATCAATGAAAAATAATAATAATAATAAAAAAGAAAAAGAAAAAGAAAATTTTTGACAAAAATTGGTTTGACCAAATGATTTTCTACTCCATTTTCATCATGGTTTCATGTTTCCAAGCTTATATGTGTGTGCTCTTCCCATACTCTTAGGGCCAAAACTCAAAAAAAAAAAAAAAAAAAGTTCTTTTCGTCCTCCATGAGTCTCAATTCTGGTTTATATATCATCAAGGTTGACTTTGGGGGTTTCCTACTCTCTCAGGGAGAAAATAATTAAGGAAAGAGGGGGAGAGGGGGGGGGGGGGTGGGTTGGGCGGGGGTCTTGTGTTGTGTTTGCTGTATATGATTAATTTTTCTCAAATTGTATATTGTGCATTTCTGACATGACTAGTTTTATTGTGCTACAAAATGCTTATTTATGTGAATGAGAATTTTTGGGTTCTGTTAATATATCAACTCCCAAAATGACTTTAGATTTTGTTGCGTTTTCCCCTTCTTCTGTCTAAACATGCTGAGTGGATTTAATAATTGTTTCTGCAAAAATGGCAGCTTTCAGTGAGAAACTGTTTCATCCGGGGGTCAGTGGTGAGGTACGTTCAACTACCTCCAGAGGGAGTTGACATTGAACTGCTTCATGATGCAACAAGAAGAGAAGCTCGGGGTGGCTGAATATTGATGTTGTTGTATCCCATGAACTCTTGATTCAAGATACTCAAGGATGAAACTATTTGTTGAAACAAATTATGCATTGTGATATGACTTAAGCTTTTCTTTTTCTCCTCTTAAGCAAGTTGCTTTGTTAACTTCTTACATGTGCCTTGGAATAGATCTAAATGTTCCTCAATCCTAGATTATCCTTTTTTGAGTGGACATAAATACTAATTTGATTTGTCTGTATGAGCAGGTTGCTAATATTACATCTTACATGTAATGTTAAACAGAAACATGGCAGTTCATTGATATTCACGACTACCTTTTCGAGTCAAAAACATCTTACTGCATTATCCGCTTGTGTTAAACTAGGCTCAAGGCCACTGTCTTCATGAGGAGAGCATAATGCAAGCAATGAACCTCGGTTCCCAACTAATTATGCGGGGTGTCTCAACCTTATGTGGGCATTGATTTGCTCCATCATTATTTTACTAATGGCACTTTTGATATGCAAGAATAAACTATAAATGGAACATCCACTTCAAAAGAATAGTTATTTTCTTATTTGGTTGTTATTTTTTACTTAAAGACCCATATGGTCATAATAGTTATTTCTTAATATGTGTAATAGCTTTAATAAATAAATAAATAAGTGCTGGTTGCTGCTTCCCAAAACCACACTCTCCTCTTCTTCATCATTCTTAGGTTCTATCTTTTATGTCCGTTTTAGGTTTGTTTGCTATTTGCATTGTTGAGTTCTCTCTCTGGGTTGATTCGGCCTAATAATTATAATGAAATTCTATGCTTCATCAACCTTGTAAAATACTGTTTTACCTTTGGTAGGTTACATTAGATTCGTTAATCATTTGCTTGACCTCAGAAGCAGTGGTTTTTATTTATTAATTATTTATATTCTTTGAGAAAAGTATAGCATCTCCCGGAGAGAGAGAGAGAGAGAGAGAGAGAGAGAGAGAGAGAGAGAATTTTCTTATTATTCCTACATTTGCGTTATGATTCCAAGAGAATTTGACTATTTCAGTTAGATTTGTATGTATGTAAAGACTACAGAGAGGACAAATTTTCTCTTCTTTGGTAGATGTTCAATGCGAGATAGAAATATAGATGTGAACTCTATTGAACAGATTAATTAATATTCTAAATATATTTGTACTCAGCACATTGCCTTTCTATTAATTTATACTGGATTTTTTTCTTATGACAAAACCGTACCAGACTTGGGGTTTGAACTTTTTCATGTAATTTTTTCATTTGAAAGGCAAAAAAGGACTCCGAATTTCACTGGCAGCTCCAAGTTAGAGCCAGGGCGGTGGTCCACCTTGGCCTGGAAAAAAAAAGTCATTATTATATATAAAATTTAAAAATTTAAATTTTTTTTTACTTTTAAAAAAATTTGACCGCTTTAAATTTTTTAGGTCCAATATAATTAAACTTTGGACAAAATTTAGCAACAAACTTAGTTGTAGGTTAAGGCTACTACTCCACTCAATTTTTTTTTATTAGATATGAATTTTAACAATTCCACAATTAGATTATATTTTTTTTTCTTATATCCTTTGTGCTTGAAAAATTTCAAGAAGATTAAAGATAGCTTATGTCATCAATTAAATATTTAATTTTTGAGTTTTTGTAGTCTAAAATAGTAAATAATATCTAATTGACATGGAACTTGATATGTGTTTTAAGAACATAAAAAACATATAATTCAACGGTTAGATTTTCAAAACTATGTAGTCATTTTAATTTGTTTAGTGAAAGTTGTAGTCTTAGACAACAACTAAGTTTGTAGTCAAACTTTGGTCCTTTTAACAATATATTGGGCCTTTACAAACAAAAAGAAAATTTTTATTAAACTAAAATTTTGAAAGAGATAAACTTGCAACACTATTAATGAGATATAACTATCTTTTTTATTAAATATGGTATAATTTAAGTTTCTTAATGATCACCCTAGAAAAAATTCCTGGAGCCGCCACTGCTAAATTTGCAACCTTATAGGTTTAGCTGTTTAGGTTTAGTTTTTGGAATATAGGCAGCAAATTCCAATCTTCACTAAATGAGAAGAAGATTTTATTTTTGTGACACATCAATTCTTTAAGCGTGGAGTTACCACAATTGCTCAAAAATTGGGGAATATAATAGGCGAATTGATTGATTCTGTTGGTGCATGTCAAATTACACCTTCTGTCCTCAATGGCACGTAATTTGGGGGATTCAATCAAATATGCAGATAGGGATTGGGAACTTTTTTAATATGTGGTAAAGTAAGCATGTTTTGATGCCATATACCTTCAATTCAGAAATATTGTTTACACAAAATTAAAGAGACTCAATTATATTATAATAACTTCTTGAAACATGCAAACAGCTTGTTATTAGGATTCATCGTAGCTGCAAAAATAAGTTTTTAGGGTTCAAACAGTTTATTTTAATAAATTTTGGGGTACAGATAGGATTCGAGCACTTTTGACAGCTAGAAATGCCATCTGAGATACTTGCTCAACCAAATTAACATGTCTATATGGGCTTCAATGGCAGCCTTCACAGCTGTTGCATCACTATCATTGTACCTCACTGTCCATCCATGCTGAACCTTAGGAAATATCTTGATGCGGTTTTCAATCTGCAGAATGGAAGCATTAATTGGAGACTGAGAGTCAATTTTTTGGAACCAACCTAATTGAATATCCTTAAAATATAATCGCAAATCATGATGCAAACCGCTTGCAAGAAGATTGCTGTTTAGATGTCATTTATATTTATCTCCAAAACAAGTTGTCACATGACTCACATCCAAGGCTAGTTGTCAAGCAGCATGAACATAGATTATCTGAAATTTGAAGATCCTTACCTTATTTTCTGTTAGAGCCTCCTCAAACTGTTTGAGGAGTTCAGGTGAAGTGCCATTGTCTAACTCAGCAGCCAATATGGAAATTGGAACCTTGACAGCTGAAAATGAAGAATTCTTCAGTATTTGTGAGTTATCAAGCAATTGTGTCAGTAAGTGTTAATGAAATAAATAGGCTAGTCCAATTGAAAATCTTTCACTTGAGATTGAAGCAGCTCTCCTACCACTATTTTGTATCAGACGAATTAGGCCCAAAAAACAGGCAACTTTTCACCTCTATGTGTCTTTTGTGTATACTTATACAAGGCTAAATATTTACATATTAGACAACTAAAAGTAGAGCAATTATACTTCCTATTATATTGGAGTCCCTCTGTTGATATTTAGTATAAGATCATAATATTTCTGGGTTTACACCTGCATAATCTTTAGATTTGTATTAACCGTCATACCCTTAATATCATCCAGAGTGACCCGTGAAGGGTGTAACAACACTGTAGCTTTAGTGAAATTAGTGCTTGCTAGTTGTGCAACCACCTTGCCTGACAAAAGAATTCAAGAAACTAAGGTTTTAGCTGAAGTACTTTAGAAAACTTCCCTTATCAATAAGCTAACTCAATAAGCCAAGCCAAAAAAAAAATTAGAAGATCAAAAATACTATTGTATCTCACCTCCCCAGCAAAACCCTGCTGCCCCAACTGCATGTATGCCTTCTTTTCTCAGAGCTGCAGTTACTTTTTTAGCATCTTTAAACCCTTTGTCCTAAATCAGACAGTTGGGAGGAATATGATAGCATAAAGTTAGTATGATTTGAAAGCAAATATTGCATACAGTCATTATCTGTAAATAAGAAAATGGCAAAGAAATTTTATATACTAGATACAACAATTGTTTAAAATGATTTTTTTATTTTTTTATTTTTTTATTGAGAAGATGTTTAAACTGAAATTCATGAAAAACAGATTTAAAAAAAAAGGATTTATCTATAAGAAATTCATGATAAAACAGATGAATATATTATGTTCAACTTTATTTGAGAAGAGTTAGGCACAAACTGTTCCATGATTTTTTGACCACTCTTCTATTGTCCTGGAAGAGTTCTGTACATAGGGATCTCCATAAAAGAAGTCGGGAACCACTGCATGGAATCCAGCTAGGGCAACCCTATCAGCAATATCCCTTTAAAGTGACAGTCAAAAAGAAAGCGGCATTAGACTTAAGGCAAAACGTAGACAATTATATGCATGTGTAGACAATTATATGTATGTGGAATCCATGTACAATACCTATTCAAGAGAAGATAATATGTTATTCCTTATTGTTTCTATCATTTATTGTATGTTTGGTTGGGTAGATTTTAGAGAGGGTGGAAAATAAAAGAGAGAAAATGGGAGAGAACATTTTTGGTGAGTTTTTGGTTGAAGAGAGGGGAGGGAAAAAAACTGGTGGGACCCGGTTGTTTTCTCCCTGAGCCTGCCGAAATGTTTTCTTCCCAATTTGGGGAGATAACTAGAGAGAGCATAAATGGATTATAGCACCCCTGTGCAGCTGTGTTGTTGCTCAATGTTAATTGGGTTTTGCTTCTTCTTCTTTTTGCCATTTTCTGTTCAACTGCTACTTTTTTTAATATTTAATTTCCTTCATTGGCTTCTCAAAAAAAAAAAAAAAAAATTTCCTTCATTGGTTTTTGTTTTTTGTTTCTGTGTTCATTGGTTTTTTTTTTTTCATATGTTTGTTTTGTTTTTTTTTTTTTTGTTCAAGCCTGCTTTCTTTCTTTCTTTCTTTTTCTTTTTAATTTTATTTTATATTTGTTACTTTTTTTTTATCTAGTAGGGATATAAAAGTAAACTTATACAAACTATATTTTCTATCCTTCCACTTTTTCACCTCAAACCAAACACTACGAGAGAAAGCTAAAATGTTTTTTATACTCTTTCTATTTTTTATCCTTTCACATTTCCACTCTCCTAGCCAAATGGACCCTTAGGCTTAAGAATTGATGATTATTAGAGAGTAATGAATGTATAGGCAAACACAACAACAGCAATAGAGAATTTATCACAATAAATAACATAATCAAGCAGTGTAAAGTACTGAGATTTGGAGCCTGTTTTTCACGAAACAAAAATTGTCGTGAGCTGTGTAATAACAGCACAATTCAAATTTTCTCACTCTTCTACCATTAAAATATATATTGAAATCATGGAAACCTGAGTTGCCACTGCCAGCACCCTATGCTAAATAAAACTAACACATTATTTCATAGGTTAGTTTATTCTTTGATATGAAGAGAGTCAAATGTTGAAGCTTAATTAGTATCACATTGTCCAATTTCCGTCCCTCAATTCTAAGTCTGGATGGAAAATGTACAAAAAGACATTACCACTATATTACAGGCTGATTTTAACAGCCTCCATTAATGAAATTCAAGGTCTTTCTTCTCAGGAAAAAAAAAATGTCACTTATGATTTATTTGAGAAAATAGATATTTTCTTACTTCTTAATGGGGTTTCAGTTGCTGACTTACAAAATTCTTTCATTGACATATTATTTTTTGTAACTATATTACTTGATGCACCAAATGAATCTAAGAAATTTTCCAAACTAAAGGAAAATATTTATTTGGGATATAAAGAGAAGAATATAGACAATATTTATTTAATAAAAAAAATAAATAAATAATATTGATTTTTTTTTTTATACAAAATTTACAATGAATGTTATATCACATTTACTCAAAGAGTTGTTACACAAATATTTATATCCCATTAACCCCGCGATCTTTCTAATTTATTTGTTATTATTTTATGATTATAACATGATCATTTGTACGTATTTTAGGTCTCTATAAACGTGTCTTACCTCTATCGAGATATTTAATCAAGCCGTATACCAATGATATCTATCTTATCTATATAAATCCTCTATACTATGAATGGTTATTCATTTGAGTGATCAAAATGATAAGTGATAAAATATATAATATTTGTTGTGAAACACCTTTATATAGACATAAAATACATATGGGTTATAATCACAATTCACCGTATAATGACATTGTAGCTGAATTAGTACTTTTTCATGCTCAAACTACTTAGGGTTCTAGGGAGAGAAATGTGGTATAATATTTCATAATGTTTTTTTGAAAAAGTAATATTCCATAATTTGTAACAACAAAATTAACACAATTATTATTATTAAAATACACCAAAACGTATAGGTCCACATTATTTCTAGATTGTCTACTCTTTTTTTTGCCATATTTAAATATGTTAACTAATCATAAAGAAGAAAACATGTTATTAATCAAATTGTTAAAAAATATTGCTTTCATTTTTTGGCCAAATTAGGCAAACAAATAGCACCCATTTTATCTAATTACAGAACAGTTAGGACAAGCAGGGGATCCAGGACTACTGCATACTCATGTTCTTCCATTAAAAAAAAAAAAATGGTTTCATTTCATGTTATATCAACGGAGTTCTTTAAAAATCACATTAGAGGTAAAGTTGAGAAGTGGACACACCTCAAATGTGGTGCCTCATATCCTGTAAAAAGGGCAAAATCGTGTTACAAAAGGAGAAAATAAATACCAAAAGAAATATAAACAAAACCAAAAACAAGATATCTAACACAAAAGAAAATTATCCCTCCCCTGAGGGAGAGAGAGAGAGAGAGAGAGAGAGAGAGAGAGAGAGAAGAAAACCCGAAAAGAAAATTATATCTAACACAAGATATGTTCTAAATATTACTAATCACAATTTTCATGATGGTAAATCAATAGATATTATATAGGTGATCAAAAATCACAACCACACTTTTCTTAAAATGGTCAAGAACTTTGTGTTTTTACTTTTTAGTGACTTTTGTCATGGCTCTATCCATGAATATAGAACCTAAGTTGGAATTCTCTTCTCCCACCTGTTGACTGTTGTAAAGGGGAAAAAAAATTCCTTAAATCTTAAAGCCTAGCACGTAGGACATTAGCATCAAGCATCTTTATTTTGATTCAATTTTAATTTAGCCAATAATTAAGGGAATTTAAATTTGAGAGGACGTAGATTACTAAAAAAATATTCTAGGAAGCTAGAATACTTCACTTGAGGTGTCGTATTTATTCTTATTTTTTACTCAAAATTTTTTTTTTTTTGTACTCGTATTTGTACGTGCTTCTTAGATAAGGACTAACAACTTGATAAGGACAAAATTTTCTTCCTAGAAAATATTACATTTCAAATTTCAATAATTTTTTGTCAAATTTTATAAAAAAGAAAATTTTCTTATTTGTTAAAATAATGAATAAGTTCCAAAAAAGTAAGCGTGGAAAACCTTGAAGTTGACAAATATCCAGGTCTGAAAAATGCTGAAATACCAAGGAAAATGTTAACAGATATTCTAAAGGCGTTAATTTATAAACTATTTTTAAAAACATCTTATGAAAAAATGAAAAAATAATTCATTTTTTCAACTGCTTTTTGGCATCAAAATTTTCTTAATATAGTATATTAACAATTGTCCTACGAACACCCGTCAACACGACGCAATAACCAATAATACAATCCAGTCCTAGATACAAACCCAGATCAGAAAACAGCTATGAACCTAAAACACCAACACCATAACATACTGGAAGTTAAATATAGTAAAGAGTATGTCATTAGTTATTACCAAAAATATCAGAAACGAGTAGGATTCCCCGCTTTGAATAGCCACTAACATAGGCTTTGAGGCCTCCAATTTCTTTCACAAATCCAAATCCATAGTTTGGGTTAAGAGTTGGTGGGTTCTCCGTGCAATGACGGCCTAGTTTTTCTTGCCCAAGAGAAAGAAATACAAAGCTAGAAAGAGTGACAAAAAAGGCTAGCCCGAGCACAGAAACTGGAGCAATTTTAGCCATGAATGAAAGTACATACGAAACTGACAATGCCACAATTGCTTTTGTAACTGCATGTGTCAGATTACAAAGGTTTTATCTTTTTATGCTACGTGAACTGGATAATGCATGGTTGCTAATCATGGTCAGCCTGTTATGGAATGCTTGAATCGACATCGTTGGAAATATTATTATGCTTCCTATTGCAGTCAACGCCAGCTTTTTTGGTTCTTAATTTGAATTTGATTTTGGGCTATGTTTAGTTCACACAGATGTGTTACACACATTTTGGCTAAGAATTGATTTTCTTCTGGTGATAGTTTTGTTTGTTTTTGTATATATCCTCAATTTCTATATTTTGTACCAAATGTATATATCCTCATTTCTATATTTTGTACCAATTATTGACTGAGGTTTGGTGTATTTCTTACCTAGACTTTGTACTACTTATCTGTTTAATTTAAGTTCCCTTTCACCCAGAAAAAGAAAAAAGAGAAAAAAAAGAAAGAAGAAAAAAGGGATGTGTTACACATAATGTATATTTTGTAAATTTAAATGGTAACTCAAAGCCAAGATTTCAGAACCAACAATATTTACACATTGATTTTACTTTATCCTAAAACAGGATAAAGACAATATATATATAAAAAAAGTGGTTAAATATTTTTTCTTATCTATATCTATACTATTATTTAAGGGACTTTCCCTATTTAGATTCCTCATTTTTTAATTCAAAAATGCCCATATAGCCTTATGTTTAAGTAGAGATAAAATTAAAGGACAATCTAATAAAAATACAACTTTAACTCTCACTAAAATATTGCCTAAAAAATAAAATTACTCTCCTGTTAATTTTAAATTTTTTTATCCACTTATAAATTAGATTTTCAAAATAAAAATTACATATATACACTATTATTTAAGGGGCTTACCCTGTTTGAATTCGTTATTTTTTAGTTCAAAAATACCCTTACACTCCTATGTTTAAGTAGAGACAAAACTAAAGGACAATTCGGTAAAAATGCAATTCTAACTCCCACTAAAACATTGCCTAAAAAATAAGACCACTCATTTGTTAATTTTCAAATTGTTTTATTCACTTATAAATTAGATTCTCAAAATATATATACATATATATATATAAAATAAAAACACAGAGTTCTTTCTTTTAGCTAAAAAAAAGCGTCATCGCACGCGCAAAACGTGTGTGATGAGGCTAGTATAAAATTATATATATATATATATATATATATATATATATATATATATATATATATATATATATAAATTAGATTCCTCATTTTCATGGTTTGAAAATGCCCCTACATCTCTATGTTTAAGTAAAGACAAAACTAAAGGACAACCCATTAAAAATATAACTCTAGCTCCTACTAAAATATTCCCTAAAAAATATGGTCACTCTCCTATTTATTTTCAAATTGCTTTATCTACTTATAAATTAAATTTTCAAAATAAAAAATATATATATAATAAAAACACGTTTTTTTTTTTTTGCTACAAAATAGAACCACTAAAAAAAAGCCTTACTTATAAATTAAAATTTCAAAATAAAAATTATATATATAAAATAAAAACACATTTTTTGCTACAAAATAGGACTACAAAAAAAAAGCCTCATCGCATACGCGAAGAGTGTGTGATGAGGCTAGTTTAAATAATTGATTTGGATCATTTAAATAAAAATGCCCACATTTTTTTCGTTAGTAAAATTATGTTCTTCCCAATTCTAAAAAAAGAAAAAGAAAATCTATGATACTTTTTGAGCTTTTCTAAACGGATACAACATTTGTTTGGTGTCTAGTGCACTGATGCATTGTTTTGGAATATTGTTGTATTTAGGCTACATCTACAAATAGTTTAATTGTGAGCCACATCTTCAAAAAGATTTATGCATTGTTTTGGAATCTTCAGGTTTAGTTTTTGGAATATAGGTAATATATATATATATATATAATTTTATATTAGCCTTATTACACGCGCTTTGCGAATGCGATGAAACTTTTTTTTAGCCAAAAGAAAAAATTGTGTTTTTATTTTTTATATATATATATAATTTTTATTTTGAGAATCTAATTTATAAGTGGATAAAGCAATTTGAAAATTAACAAGAGAGTAGTCATATTTTTTAGGCAATATTTTAATGGGATTTAGAGTTTCATTTTTACCGAATTGTCCTTTAATTTTGTCTCTACTTAAACATAGGGGTGTAAGGAGACTTTGAACTAAAAAATGAGGAATCCAAATAAAAGAAGCCCCTTAAATAATTGTATAAATATATATAAAAATTAGATTCCTTATTTTCATGGTTCTAAAATGCCCCTACATCTCTATGTTTAAGTAGAGACAAAATTAAAGGACAATCTAGTAAAAATATAACTCTAACTCCTACTAAAATATTGCCTAAAAAATATGGCCACTCTCCTATTTATTTTCAAATTGCTTTATCCACTTATAAATTAAAATTTCAAAATAAAAATTAAATATATAAAATAAAAACACTTTTTTTTTTTGTGCTACAAAATAGAACCACTAAAAAGAAAGCCTCATTTATAAATTAAAATTTCAAAATAAAAAAAATTTATAAAATAAAAATACTTTTTTTGCTAGAAAATAGGACTACAAAAAAAAAACCTCATTGTAAGTGCACAATTGCACCTGGACCCAAAGACAATCACGGGCTCAGGCCCAATGAGCCTTAAACAATAAAAATTTGTAGAGTGTGGGCTTGAAACCTAGGTTAGAAGTACTGGGAGCTTGATAACAAACTTTTATAAATAGACGCAAGTAAATAACAAACGATAAAGGCAAATGGGTCTCCTCGGACTCAAGCCGAGGACTACTTCTTTATTATTTCTATTTCTTCCTTAAAGATTACACTTTCTCAATTTCTTTCTTAGCTACTGCCCCCTTTTTCTTTGACCTTTACCCACCTTTTATACTTCCTCCCCTGATACTTTTTGAACAGTGACTAGAAGTTTCCCCCTCACTGTTCAGGGGTCACCTCTCCATAAATGCGGCTAGGGAGGTAGGTGCAGAACCTTTAATGCGGAGGTGGCAGCCTTTACTCTTGATATTTTCTTTAATACTGGTGCATCTAGAAGATTCAGGATGTCCCCTTTTAACCACTGGTCTTTCCAGAGTTTTGTGCTTTGACCTTCATAATAAAACTTTGAATTTTCTAGGGCTTTTCCGAGGAGAAGACTAGTCCTCGGCTATATCCCCGGACCCTCGGCGTATGGGCCAAATCATAGAGCTTAGTCCTGGAGCAGGTCGGCCTTCTATATTGCAGCCCAATGGCCCGTATGCTCACTTGGGTTCTTTTACTCCCCACACTCATCACATGTGTGAAGAGCGTGTGATGAGGCTAGTTTAAATAATTGATTTGGATCATTTAAATAAAAATGCCCACATCTTTTTCGTTAGTAAAATTATGTTTTTTCTAATTCTAAAAAAAGAAAAAAGAAAATCTATGATACTTTTTGAGCTTTTCTAAATGGATACAATATTTGTTCGGTGTCTAGTGCACTGATGCATTGTTTTGGAATATTGTTGTATTTAGGACACATCCACAAATAGTTTGATTGTGAGCCACATCTTCAAAAAGATTTATGCGTTGTTTTGGAATCTTCAAGTTTAGTTTTTGGAATATAGGTGAACAAATCTAATCTTTGTGAGTGACAAATTTGCTTTAGAACAAGGAAGTCAATACCGTACCGGAGGCTGTACCGGTTTGGCCACCGGTACGATATATTTCGGATACCGGTCAATACCGGTGTACCATTTCGGGTTTACCGCTATTATACACACACACACACACACACACACACACACAAATCTCTAGAACCATGTTTATAAGCATATAATATTTCACTTATATTATAGTAAATATAAAAGTTTATCATAAAACATTACCTCAATTCAGAACAAATTATTCATAGTTTTAGACTTTAGTATCAATTAAAAGGAAAAAAAAAACACAATATAAAAAATAGAAAGCTTAGTTGTTCATTGCATATTAAGAAAACAAATAATACTAATAAGTTAATGTAAATAAGTTACCATTATGCCTTTACAAAAATTCAAAAATTACAAAATTAAAAAAAAAAAAAGGCTTTTTTCTGTACCGGCCGGTATGCCCGGTACCGGCCTGTATTGCCCGAAATTGGCCGGTATGGCCGGTACGAGGCTGGTACGGCAGGTATTTTTTCCGGTACAAAATAAAAGTGTACCGGTACGGTATGTACCGGCCGGTACGGCCGATACCAGTACGGTATCGGTAACCTTGCTTTAGAAGGGTAGGGGTAGGGGAGGGGGGGGGGGAGGGAGTGGTAGTGTTACACATCAATTCTTTAAGCATGGAGTTACCATGTACGGAGCTACATGTTAACTTGGGGGCCAATGGCCCCCCTAAATTTATTTTATATTTAAATATTAGTATATTAATAAGTACAAATTTTAGCAATTTTGTTTAATAAAATTACACTTTGCCTCCTTAACAATGTCATCAATTCTTTTGAGAGTAATGTTATAACTACAAACATTTTTACAACATTTTTACAAACTATTGAGGTAACAAATTCTTATTAGTTCACACACTTGCATCACTTTTTACTTAGCAATAACAACTCACCACATTTCCAATTTGTAAAAATTTTGTAATTTTATCATTTTCCACCTTTTAAAGGCCATAAAAAATTAATAGATTAAATCTAAAACAAAATATAGAAGCCCAAAAAAATTAGTCGTCAAACAATAAAAATTACCAATAATAAAACTAAAAAAATAATTAAGCTCAATCAACCTGTTTTACCAAAAACAAACAACACGGCCTTTTACAAAGTTTTAAACAAAAATTCATAGTGATTAAACAGTAGAGTCAAAGGTTGGAGTCGCCACACAAGGAGTAGCAGATCGGCCCTCCTAACTCCAAATCCTGGCTTTGTCCTTGGGAGTTACAACAATTGCACAAAATTTGGTGGATATAATAGGAGAATTGATTAATTCTGCTGTCGCATGTCAAATTACACTTTCTATGTACTTAATGGAACAAAATTCGGGGGATATAATCAAATATAGAGATAGGGTTGGTAAACTTTATGAAAAATGATATGTCCACAACATTTTCACAACATTTTTACAATAAATCTTAAGTAGCAGTTTGTTACTGGTTGCTATTGTTGGGATAAAAAAGTAATCTTAGTGTTAGGTTCAAAATTGAACCAATAACAACTAACCACCTATGATTTGTTGTAAAAATATTGTGGACGTAACATCCCTCAAACTTTATTAATATGCTATAAAGAAAGCAACGTTTTGATGTCTTATACCTCCCATTCAGAAATATTGTATACTTAAATGAAAGACACTCAAATATATTTTTATTCGTTTCTTGAAACATGCAAACAGCTTGTTCGAATTTATCTTGGCCCCAAAAAATAAGTTTTAAGGATCATACAGTTTATTTTAACAAATTCTGGGCTACAGATAGGATTCTAGTATTTTGACTGCTAGGAATATCAATGTTTCCTGAGATACTTGCTCAACCAATCCAGCAAGTCTTTATGGGATTCATTGGCAGCCTTCACAGTTGGTATATCAGTCTCATTGTACCTGATTGTCCATCCATGCTTAACCTTAGGAAATATCTTGATGAAGTTGTTAACCTGCAGAATGGCAGAATTAATTGGAGACTGAAAGTTGATTTTGGGAACCTACTTAATAAATATTTTCACAATATAATCGAAATTCTTGTTGCAAAACTCTTACATGACGATTGTTGATGAGATGTCATTTATATTTATTACCAAAACTAATTGTCACATGACTCACATCCGAGGCTAGTAGTCAAGCAGCATGAACTTAGATTATCTGAAATTTGGAGATCCTTACCTTATTTGCTGTTAGAGCCTCCTCAAACTGTTTGAGGAGTTCAGGTGGAGTGCCATTGTCTAACTCAGCAGCCAATATGGAAATTGGAACCTTGACAGCTGAAAAAGAAGAATTCTTCAGCATTTGTGAGTTATACAAGCATTTGTGTCAATAAATGTTATTGAAGTAAATAGGAAAGCCCAATTGATAGATGATCTTTCACTAGAAATTGAAGCAGCTCTCCTACAGTTATTTTGTATCAGATGAATTAGGCCCAAAAAACAGGCAAATTTTCACCTCTATGTGTGTGTTTTGTGTATACTTATACAAGTCTAATACTCACATTAGACAACTAAAAATTGAAGCATTTATCCTTCCTATTATCTTGAAGTCCCTCTGTTGATATTCAGTATACGCATGTTCAGGGCTTATCCTTATTTTCTAGTAGCATTTCATGTAACATTGCAAGATGTCTGGGTTTCCACCTACATCATTTTTAGATTTGTATTAATAATCATACCCTTAATATCATCCAGAGTGACCCATGAAGGGTGTAACAACACTGTAGCTTTAGTGAAGTCAGTCTTTGCTATCTGCACAATCACCTTGCCTGACAAAAGAATTCAAGAAACTAAGATTTTAGCTAAGGTACTTCCCTTATCAATAAGCTAACTCGATAAGCCAAGCCAAAAAAGGGTTAGAAGATCAAAAATACTATTTAGAAAAGATGAATGGATATCTCACCTCCCCAGCAAAACCCTGCTGCCCCAACTGCATGTATGCCTTCTTTTCTCAGAGCTGCAATTACTGTTTTAGCATCTTCAAATCCTTTGTCCTAAATCAGACAGTTAGGAGGAATACGATGGCAACAAAATTAGTTTAATTTGAAAGCAAATATTGTATGCAAATCAGGATTTGTAGGTAAGAAAATGGCAAAGAAATATTTTTAACTATATAGATATGATGACTGTTTAAACTGAAGTTCATGATAAAACAGATAATATATTATGTTCAACTTTATTTGAGAAGAGTTGGGCACAAACTGTTCCATGAATTTTTAACCACTCTGGTATTGTCCTGGAAGAGTTCACTACGTAGGGATCTCCAAAAAAGAAGTCAGGAACCACAGCATAGAATCCAGCTCGAGCAACCTTATCAGCGATATTCCTTTAAAGTGACAGTCAAAAGAACTAGGCATCAGTCTTGAAGCAAAATGTAGACAGTTTTATGTATGTGAAATATGTTCATACCTATCATGAGGGTATAATCTGCTATTCCTTATTGTTTCTATAAGTTAGGCCTAAGATGATTATTAGAGAGCAATGAATGAATATACGTACACAACAACAACAGAGAATTTATCACAGTCAATAACATAATCAAGCCGTGTAAAGTACTGGGGTTTGGAGCATGTTCTTCACGATGCTACAATTGTCATGAGCTGCGTATCAGCACAATTCCATTTTCCTTGACATATTGTTTTATGTAACTACATTACTTAATGCACCAAATGAATCTAGGAAATTTTGCGAACCAAAGGAAAATATTTAATTTGGGATATAAAGAGAAGAATATAGAAAGTGTTGATGTATTTTGATAAAAATAATATATTAATTATATTAATTTTGTTGTTACAAAAGTTACTATGTAATATTATACCACATTTACTCAAAGAGTTGTTAAAAAAATATTTATATCCCATTAATTCCGGCCCCCACTATATTTTTAATTTGTTTTTCAGCGTTATATTATGATTATAACATCATATGTATTATATGTTTATATAAAAGGTGTTACTACTAATAATATATCTATCTAGAATTTTTTTTTTTTTTTTTTGAGAGAGTTTCAACCTAGATAGCAAGATATATTCAAGCCATATACTAGTGATATCTATCTATTTATATCATATTATTATAAATTTATTCATTTGAGGACAGCTTATTTAGCTGAAACTGAAATTTTTTTGTTGAAAATAATGTAGATAAAGCTAACATGTAGTTAAAATAGTATAATGAAACTCATAAATAGTATCAAAAAGTGTAATGAGGCCCATGAATAGTAGCAAAAATAAGCTGAATAATAAAAAAAAAAAACTAACTTTTTAAGTTAATGACAAACACATAAATGATTATTCATTTGAATGATTAAAATGATAAGCAACAAATTAAATATTACATTTTTTGTGAGCTTGCTAAATTAATATGATTTATTGAATTATATTTAATTTTTTTTACCATGAAACCAACAACGTTATGCATTTTGCGCCACCGGATAAGAATTTGGGCTAATTTTATAGAACACTAATGAAAGGGGTGGGTGTTAGTGAACCCAGTGTAACGGTTGAGATGTGTCTTTGATACTCTCTCGCAGTACTGGTGCCAAACACCTTAATATTGTTGGTTTGGATAGAAGAAAAATATAATAGATAATGCAATAAATCACAATAATTGAGACATTCAAATGAATAAATAACCCATTGTAACGCTTATCATCTTAGTCATTCAAATGAATAATCATTTATCGTATGTAGATAGATTTATAATAATATATATATATATATATATTTTTTTTTTTTTGAGGAAAAGATTTATTACAATATGAAAGATGAAAGATAGATATCACCGGTTATGACTTGACTGAATCACAAATATCTTGCTCTTTAGATAGATATCTCAATAGTGATAAGACACCTTTATATAGACATAGAATACATGAGTTATAATCATAGCATAATGGCAATTAAATTCGAAATCTAATGCTTTTTTTTTTGGTTGAGAAACTAGATAATGGGATATAAAAATTTTTGTAAAAAATCTTTGAGTAAATATGGTATAATATTCCATAGTAAATTTTGTAAAAACAAAATTAATATAATTAATATATTATTTTTATTAAAACATACCAACATAAGTATAAAGCTACTAAAGGTAAAGGATAACCATATCAGCAGTGATATTACATTATCTCCTTGTTCAAACATGAGTAATTTTCAATAATTTATATGCAGGTTTGCTATTGCTAATTTAAAATTTTACTCTCCAAGCAGTCAGATTGCTAATATAGGCCTTACCAAGATCAAAGATCACTTGACTTTGTTAATCTGAGCATGATCATAGTGGTTACTATACTATTAAAATCTTGATGGTTTTTATATATACACGTGTGTGTGTGCATTTTTCCAACCACAACACAAACAGCAAGGCAAACTTTGGATTCACATGTACTATAGGTTATCTACTAGATCAAACAAGCAATATAGAGCATGTCCGTTCAAACATGACCTTCTTTTTGTTACCCTTTTTCAAATGCTCATTGATGAACACAGAAAACACAAATTTTAAGGCAAATGGTTAAATTTACTTATATTTGCTTACGAGGGTTACCTAGCCAAAGGTTGAAGGTAGGCTTTGGTCAAGACTCATGCACCAACTCTTTCAAAGAGAGAGTCTAACACGCAGCCTCCCTTTTACAAAGACTCAATTTTTCGAGTGTGAATATGGGGCATACTTATTTATTAATTAGGTTGAAACTTGAAAGGATGAGATTTGTAAGACCCAAATGTACCATTGGAGCTATATAGGACCACATCCAAAGTTGAAAACAAAGAAACGTGCATCTGAACACTATTTTTTTGCTGTGTAGTAGGTATCATTCTTATGATATAACAAGTCAAAGTAATTTGTAAAGTCGCCAGCATATTCCTATTCATCATGGTCCTGGCCTTCTGCTTAAGCTCCGGCTAAAGCCAAAATATGAGACTCAAAAGTCAAAATAGATAGTATCACATTGTCTCTGATTTTTTTCCACCCCATATGTTGACAACTACAATTCAAATTGCGTTAACATATTGCTCTCTTTTGGTCACAAAGTGGGCAGACAAATAGAAACCATTTGATCTAAATATAGAACAGATATGACTAGGAGGGGATCCAGGATTGCATACTAAGGTTTAATTTCATGTTATACCTATGAATTTTTTAAAAATCACATTAGGGGTTGAGAAGTGTACATACCTTAAATGTGGTGCTTCATATCCTGTTAAAAAAGAAAAAAAAAGAAAAAAAAAAAGGCAAGTTGTAACACAGGGAGAAAAAAAATAATAACAAAAGAAATATAAATAGAACCAAATACAAAGTGATGGAAATATATATGGGAACTCGATCTTAAATTCCACAAACACATGTACTCCAAGGTACTGATTGGTTAATCAGTAGATACTAGATCTAACACAAGATATGTTCTATGAAGTACAAGATATAAGTACTAAATTTCCAACGTTGAGATAGGGGATTAGATCTAACACAAGATATCTTCTATAAAGTACGGATTGGTTAATCAATAGATACTAGATAGATGATCAAATTTCACAAACACATGTACTCCAAAGTCGTCTCTTCTTAAAATTGTCAAGAGCTTTGTGTTTTACGGTTTCAGCGAACTTATTATTGTTCTTTCTCAAATCCTCTTCCGCCTCTTGTTGTAAGAAAAAAGAAATCCCTAAAATCTTAAAGCCTGGTATGAAGGACATTAGCATCAAGCTTCTTTACTTTGGTTGAATTTTAATTTAACCAATTATTAAAGAAATATTACATTTCAAACTTCAATTATTTTTTGTCATACTTTAATTGAATAAAGAATTCAGAAAAGAAAATCTTCTTCTTTGTTAAAAGAATGAACATGTTCCAATAAAGTAAGCATGGAAAAACTCAAAAGCCCATGTTGAGTGTAACCCAGATCTGAAAAGTGCTAAAATATGAAAGATGAAAGTAAAACACCATAACTACAATCCTGGATACAAACCCAGATCAGAAAACAGCTCAAAGCAAAGGTGAAACTAAAAACACAAACACCATAACATACTGGAAGCAAAATATTTTTAAAAGAGTATATGTCATTAGTTATTACCATAGACATCAGAAACGAGCAGGATTGCGAGCCTGGAACGAGAATGGCCACTAACATAGGCTTTGAGGCCTCCAATGTCTTTCACTAACCCAGCTCCATAGGTTGAGTTAGGAGTTGGGGGGTTCTCCAAGCAGTGACGGCTTAGTGTTTCTTGAGCTAGAGAAAGAGATACAAAACTAGAAAGAGTGACAAGAAAAGCTAGCTTGAGCACAGAAACTTGAGCTATCTTAGCCATGAATGAAACTATTGAAAAACTGTTAAAGTGACACAAAATCACTGACAATTAGCACAATGGCTTTTGTAACTTTGTCAGATTACAAACTAATAAGGTTTTGTCTTTTTATGGTATGTGAACTGGAGAATGGGTCTGCTTTTCATGTAATGCTTGAAACGACATCGTTGGAGATATAATTATGTTTCTTATTGCAGTCAACGCCAACCTTTTTGCCTCTTTGAATTTGATTATTGCTCTATTATTAGATAGGACAGAGATAAAAGATCCGTAAAAAAAGTGGTCAATATTTTTTCCTTATTTTGAAAGGGGCAGTCAGTAACATAAATTTTACCACAATTTTGCTACAACCTATGAGCGGTGAAAATAAAATAGTGAATTTATTTAAGTTTATAATTTCATTATTTACGAGTTACCACCTAACAAAATTGTGGATTTTTTTTTTTTAAGAAAGAATTTTGGAAAAATTTATGCTACCGTTAGTTTTTGACTAATTGATTTGGGTCATTCAAATAAAACTGCCCACGTTTTCGGTTAGTAAAATTAAATAATTTTTTTTATTGAAATAAATTATGTTTTTATGTGATACTTCTAGATCTTTTCTATGATACTTCAGTTTTTCCATGATATCTCTAAAGTTTAAGTATTGTATTAATTTTCTATGATATTTCCTTAGTTTTTCTATGATATCTCTAGGGTTTAAGTATTGTATTAATCTTCTATGATACTTCACTTTTTCTATAATATCTCTAAAGTCTAGGTATTGTATTAATTATTCAATTATGATTAGTGATGAAACAATGGATTATATGGTCAACACAGATAAAATTTACAGAAATTTAATATCTAGGAAGCTAAATTTTTTTTTTTTTTTTTACAAAGTTTAGCTACAAAATTTGATTATATTTTGACATTTTGTTGTGGTTTAAGAAATAATTATAACCTTTGTGATGTTCATGTCTTTAATTATTTATTACAACCCCGCCTCCATTTCTCGAGAAATTATTAGGTCCATCAGGAGGACTGTTGACGTGGTCCATTCTGACCTTCCAACCAATAAAATGTTGTTATTTATGTAAATGTGACATCATCTGGTAATTTTTAATTTTTATTCATTGTGCTGATTAAGAAGTTCACACATAGGGATGGCAAAATTGGACACGACCAGCAAACCCGACATGACACGACATGAAATTAGTAGGTTATGAGTTGAGGTTTAATGGGTTTGTGTCATATTTGGGTTGACACGACTGACCCGTTTAATAAATGGGTTGGGTTAGTATCCATTACATGGAACCTGTTTGATCCGTTTAATTAAGTGACATTTTACCAATGTACCCTTTAAACCCTAGGTATATTAACTTATTAATTATTGTAGTTTATTTTCTTGACATATAATGATTGATTATATGTGATATTGAGATATGCTTTAATTTTGAATTATTATTTGTGATACAATTACTTGTTAGTTCTAAATTTTATACTAAAAATTTATTTATTTGGTTTTAAATAATTCATATCAATTTGTTTATTACTATTTTTTTTTGATAAAATCTGATAAATAGGTCAACATGATTGACTCGTTTAATAAATGAGTTGTGTTAGGGTTGAGGAATCTTAACCCGTTTAATAAACATATCGGGTTAGGGTTGACCCATATAATTTAATACTCATGACACGAACCTGACATGCGAACACAAATTATCACCCTTACTCGCACATACATTTGCATAGATGACATTATCTCATTGGTCAGGAAGGACCACATCAGCAGTCCTCCACGTGTAAATAATAATTTCTCCCATTTCTCCCCCCCCCCCCCCCCCATCCACCATTATTTGCATATCTCAAAAAATTAGATTTTTTGGGGTTGGGCAATATAAGTACGTTTTGATAATATTTATTGGGCTTGGGCAACATTTTTTGGAAAATGAATCGTTTTCCAAAAAATATTATCTAGAATGAGTTGGAAAACTGTCTTTTAACTTTTTGTATTTATCTTTGCTAAGATAGAATTATTTTCCTTTTTAGTTTCACATGAAATAGAGTTGTCTTTCATAAAATTTTAGTGGAAAACAACTCTAGATTTCATTATAAGCTAATTAAGGAAAATTATGAGATAATTTAACTTATTTTTTTGTATACTACCAAACATAGAAAATGCGGAAAACTGCATTACATGCATAAGGTTTTCCATTGGAAAAAAATGGAGTGAAAGAGTATGTACTATGAAGTAACTTTGACCTTTAGATTAATTGGCACGTTCTAATATTTTCAACAAAAATAATCCTAATTAAATACCATGAGCTGAGGGTTTTGTTTGTGTCAATTAAATTAATTTATTTTAAATATTTAAATCTTAGAGTTTTATTTATATTCATGAAGCATTAATGATAATGACTAAAAACACTTAAAATATATAATTATAATCATAATGGATACTATTCCCTAAAGAAAAATATAGATGCCGTAGAATTTTGCCCCAAAAAAGTGATGAGATGATTTTAAAATCTCCACGTGCTACAAATACAAATTATTTTACAACAATTTTACAAATTATTGATGTAACAAATTCTTATTAGTTCTAATATGAGTTCATCACTAATATCACATTTATACTTACCAATAATTATTTGAAAAATGTTAAAACCACATCAGCATTTTGTAAAATTGTTGTAAAATAATTTGTTTGTAGCATTAATTTTTTTTTTTATAATATTTTTAAACGTTATTAATTTGTTGAGACTTTAGAGGTTCCTTCCAATAGTTTAATATTATTACTAACCCCAAAAAAAGTATATATGACTTTATGCCCAAATTAAATAGATTTCCTTAAATCTTAATTATTCTTTAATGATTTAATAGTTTAGATTTTGTCATGTTAGTATTCCACTAACAATAATTTTAATTTTTTTGTTTATAATATTATTTTATTATTTTAAGAGTATTGTTAGTGAAATACTAACATGGCAGAATCTATACCCTTAAATCATAAAAGAGTGAATAGAATTTAAAGAAAGAGTATCTTAAAAAATCTAGAGGATTTAAATCCAAATATCTTGCCCAAGAACCAAAAAAACCTTAAAAAAAAAATTATGAGACACCCATTATCCAAAAGCAAACAAAGAAAATCAGCCACTTATGCATGTCTATTAAAATAAAAATAAAATAATTAGTGAGCTTCCCAATTATTATTTTTTTAAAATTT
This sequence comes from Castanea sativa, assembly GCF_040712315.1. Classification (NCBI taxonomy): domain Eukaryota; kingdom Viridiplantae; phylum Streptophyta; class Magnoliopsida; order Fagales; family Fagaceae; genus Castanea; species Castanea sativa. The sequence continues at coordinate 21,124,299 of NC_134022.1, read as the reverse complement.
TTTGGTGCACTTTTTTTTTGGAAAAATTAACAAAGCTTTAATAAACAAAAAATTATTAGGTAGAACCAAGCATTCAGAGGCCCATTTAAGGCAGAAAATGGGCCGCTTCAAAAACTGGTTTCTTTTAATCCAATAGTTTCCCTGCGGGCCAGCCCCTTCACTGGTTTTTGGAGTTCCACCCTACTTCCACTTGGTAATCATTTCACGTATATGTACAGATTGAACATATTAATCAAACCATAATCTACTAGAACTCCACGAGATTTTACCAATTTGGTTTCGGATTTGCCCTAATAAATTTGCATAATATTTTTTTTTAATGAATATTAGCTACATGACAATATTTTGTAATTGTTGACACAAATTTTTATAATTAAAACAACATTACTTTTACATAGATTCATTATTGACACTAATTTTATTACACATTAATCACAATAATCTGTATATTTTCTATTAAAAAAAATAATTCAAAAATCATATTTCTTAACTTTCTTGATACGAGTGCAAAAATGACTGCTTGCTTTATAGCTTGGGTTTCAAAAAAATCATTTCCAATAAGACAGCTGCATAAGAAATCACTTCTTCCTAAGAATGCCCTAAATAAAATAAGAAAACATCCACATTGAGAATGAAATTCTACTCATTGTTCTTCTGAAAAAAAAAAGAATTTATGCAGCTGTTAAATAATTTATTTGAATAATTTGATAATCTATTATTCTAATAATGATCTATGCAAGTATTTATTCCTTAAATTAAACGTCAACTATGCGCAAAGAGTTAAGTATAAATATTTCTTAGTTCACGATCTCTCTTACCTAGTTGTAATAAAAAATAATAATATACTTGGTTCAGTTTAAAATTGGAATGGGTTAGGATTTTGAGTTTATTATCTATAATTTGATGCTTAAGTCGATTCCATGATAATTACAAGTTCATTTCACATGGACGAACCAAAATATGATTAGGTTATATATATTATAATTATGTGAAGAGCTTATTTGAGCATATTTAAATAAAAGCTATATTTGCATGGGGTCATAATTGAACATGCTTCTTACTTGTTGCTTGTGACTCTATTTATCTTTTTGGACACTCTTTGTGTTCAAAGCATAGGGATGAGATTATAGTCTCACATAAATTAGTCACTCTATAAATTCAACCAATATAACTAAATGATTGAAATTTAATGGACAAATCTAAGATACAAAACATAAAAAAGAATTTCTAGTGGCCAAGTTTTGGGTCACAAAACTTTGATCTTGAATTCGAATCCTCCTAATCTCTACGAGTAAGCGCATTAGTACTTAGTTTCCTTCATTTTGCCCCGGGCGCATAGCATAGGGTTGTCACACTCCTCTTTTGTATGGTTTATTTTATATATTTTTAATCTAATCTTTTTTAATAGTGAGTTTTTGTTAACAAATATCTTCAATGATATTATTATATTAAGGAAGTTTTGATTTGAAAAAAAAAAAAAAAACCAACTATTTTTTTATAACTTTTATTTTTTTCTCAGTATCAAAATCTTTATATTTATATTATATTATATATATAACCCTAATTTTGCTGTGACTAATGATGAGTATATCTGATATGTGTGCTTGATAGAATATCCAGCTTGACCTTCTTCAAGAACGTTTCGTACTCATTTTTATCAAATTCCCGCCATTTTCAGATTCTTCAGTCCAGGAAGTTCGTTTGAGAGCTTTCTTTCATCTCTATGGCCTTTGAAGCAGAATCAGACTTTTCCAAGCAACTAACCACCAGGTCCCATTTTTCTCTCTTTAACACTAATTTGTGCAAGTTTTAAGGCAGTCTATTGCATGTTTTCAAATGGGTATGTTTGGTTCTTGAGAAAGGTGGAGAAAATAAAAATGTGAGCTTTGAGTTCTGAAGTTTCTTTCAGTGTGTATGGGTTTTATCAATTTGTTGATTAGTATTTTGCAAGTGGGTTCTCTCTCTTCTTTTATGCAATTTGCGTAGTTTTTGAGGCAGGTTCTTGCATGGTTTCAAATGGGTATGTTTGGTTACTGAGAAAGAGCTGGAAAAGTAATTGGAAATTTAGAGTTTTTTTTTTTAATATAAATTTTTTTTGATCAGTATTTTGCAAGTAGCTTCCAAGTCTCTCCCTATCTTCGTTTATGCAGTTTGTGAGGCTTTGAGGCAGTTAATTCCAAGTAAATCAAATGGGTATGTTTGGGGGGAATTTGGGTTTTAGATTTAGACAATATTTTGAAAGGAAAAGTTGCCATGGTTTTTCCATTGGAACACTGTTATGTTTGTATCTATTTATAGTAATTTGTTAACTGTTATACGGTTCCTAGTTATGTTTGGTTGCTGAGAAAATCCCCCCTTCCCCCCTTCCCCCCCCCCCCCCCCAAAAAAAAGCAAAATTTAATTTTGATAGTTCTTTTGCTTGAATATTCATGTCCTGTTTTGTTTAATGTGTATGCATGTTCAGTAATGTGCTGGTGTATACTTTAAGGAATGTCTTTTGATAGCAAGGGGTCAGGGTAGTTGAGAAGGGTCACGGTTAATGCAAGCAAGTGTATGGCTTACCAAACTATATTTCAATATTGTTATAATTATCAACTGTAGGTTTTAGAATCTTTATCAAAGGTGAGGAACATAGAAGTGAGCTATTCTTAAAATTTTATAATTCTATTGGCCTTCCTTTTGTGCTTGGTTTGTTTTCCTTTTTCCTATTGTTGCTGCTGCCTTAGAGCCTGTCCTTGCTGTATTTAGCACACCGAGGTAGAGTAGTATTTTAGAACTCGGAATATTTTCAACTTGCTTAGAGAATCTCATTAAATCACTACAAGTCTACATCTAATCTATATATTTTATATTGTTATGCATCACTTTATTTGAAAAAGTAAAAATAAATTTTTATGATGTAATGTTTTAAAGTAAACCAAATCTCAATGGAACTCTCCCCCTAACAATATCATATGTTGCTAAAATTAAGTTAGCCCCTCTTTGGACCAAACATTCTCTTATTCAATATCATGAAATTCCATAGTTCTTGCATATAGATAGAAACTGAGATTGTGAGGGCTTTACAACTATCAGGAGTTTTGAGTTGTTTTAAAATTTTCATTTATCTGCTGATTTGACGGTGGCTGATTTTCAGATTTCACATTTTGTATTTCTGCGCACGTGTTTTTGAGGCATTATCCAGCTAGCACTTCCAAACTTGTTAAAATGGTTGTAAGAAAGTCATACTCAATGCACAGGGACTTTTGTGTTTCTGGGAGGCGGTTTGGTAGGAGACCTACCCCTAATTTTGAAGAGGCACTTTAACACTAGTTGAAGATGGAAAATGAGGTTCCTGTTGTTTGATCGTATTTTGCGGAAAAATGGCTTATTGGAGGCCAGATCCTTTGATTCTTTTTTCTTGCATTGCAGTACTCCCCTGCATGGATATTATTCAAAATACTATTCAGTCTTCTGTCTTCTCATGTATTGTGTTATAATGTCTCAAATTTGAGCAAGTAACATGTCTTGACAAACTGTACAAATTGATGTTAACAAGTGAAGGTTATTGCTGTGAGGTTGATTTTGTCTGTTGCTTATGTAATATATTGACTTGGCTCCATATGATTGAAGGATTTTTGACACACTTGTTTACAGGCACAAATGTTCTGCTTGCTACAAGCAGTATAACAAAAAGGAGCATCTTGTTGAGCACATGAAGGTCTCATACCACTCAGTTCATCAGCCTAGATGCGGGGTGTGTCTGAAGCACTGTAAATCTTTTGAATCGCTGAGGGAGCATGTTATTGGTGAGATATTATTTCATATGCATTCTGATCTAGAGTATTAGATGTTTGTATGGGTTTATCTCCTAAATTGCTTATCTCATATGTTCTGTATCATTTAGGTCCATTGCCAAAAGAAGATTGTTCAAGGGTTTTCTCTGAACAAGGCTGTAATCTTTGCTTGAAAGTTTTTGATAGCCCCATTTCTCTCAGTGAGCATAAGAGAAGTTGCCGACTACCTGCACCTAGTCCTATAGTAAGTTGATAACTGTAAACTTCAAGCACCCCTACAAAATTTAAAAGTTTATTATCTTCTGGTACTTCTGAATGCTCTTTTCCTTTAATCAATCAAAGACACTCATAGCAGCAATTGTATATAGACATGCAAACTCAAATGGTCATATACTTTGTGTTGAACTGTTTCAGGGAGCCATGAAATTGCCATATTCAGACCCAATTGTTGTAAGCCACAATGGCAGAGGTCCTGGAGCAATTGCCATAGATTGTGAAATGGTTGGAGGTGGAGATGATGGAACGCTAGACCTTTGTGCTTTGGTGTGTCTAATTGATGAAGATGAGAATGTGATTTTCCACACGTATGTGCGTCCTCAAATTTCTGTCACTAATTACAGGTACTTGTATGCTCTATATCGTCCTTGATTTCTTTAAAGGAATTATCAACAATTGGCCCACTTATAATTCACATGTCACCATAAATATTTTCAGATACGAAATAACTGGGTTAACTGAAGAGCATCTAAGAGATGCCATGCCATTAAAGTTAGTTCAAGAAAAAATTTTGCAAATTCTGTACAATGGTGAATCCATTGTGAGGGCAAGGATGCAGGGTGGAAAGGCTAGGCTTCTTGTGGGGCATGCATTGGAGCATGATTTGGATTGCTTAAGAATGACTTATCCTGATAACCTGCTGAGGTATTAGAAACGGTTTCTAGATGCCAGACTTAGTTTATGAAGCAAGTGCATCTTAAAATTTCATCTTGAGAAATGTACAAGATTGCAGTTATAATCGAATGAAAGTATTATGTCATATCATATATTCTGCTCCAGGATCAGCATATGCAACTGGCAACTTAGTAGACTACTTATCTGCTACACCATATGAAGTAGTTGATATGGGACTTTTGTTATTGAGTTAGCCATACACCTCACACGTTTCTAGCGATTCACATGGCATCATCAAATGATACAAATCTTGGATAAGAATCTATGACGCACTAGAACGCCCTTGTTTACGATCCTTTACTCCGACAATTTAATTGTCTATTTTTTTTAAAAATCATTTTATTTCTTTAAAGTGTATTCCGATTGAGTCTTTTTTTTTTTTTCTTATAACCTTTAATGAGTCTCTTTTTTGTTATCACAGTATTATCAATTTGTCGTAGGATTTCAATATATTGACAACATTTGCATTATCTTTATGGACCTGAAGTTTTGCAGCAAAGACTGGATTTTTACCTTCAATTGTGATGGAAAACATAGGAAATTATCCTTTAAAAAAAAAATCTTCATTTGCTTTCAACACATCTTAACTCTATATAAGATTAAAGATTGATAAGAGTATATAAATATTATACTTCTACCCCCTTCCCTTCTTAAATATTATCCATAATTTCTAGCTTGCCCCAAAGTTTCTCTGAAGTTGATGGTATCACTCTTTTTTGGTCAATATCATAGGGGCCCGATAGTCCACTTCTTTTTTCTTAGTTCAGCCAAAACTAGAAGTGCTGGGCCTTGATCATTGTAAAATTTTGGAGAAGCTAAGTAGTTTTACTAGCATATATTTAATTTAGACTTAAAAGCTTTGCATGAAGATCAAAGTTTCTGAATCAAACTTCCAAGTTTTGGAAAATTGGAACACATTATGCTATACTTTTACTTGGCAGATTTTTAATGGAGATTAAAGTTTGTTTTTGATGGTTACCATTTTGTTTCTTTTAATGCAGGGATACGGCAAAGTACCCTCCATTGATGAAAACAAATCTGGTTTGCCACTCACTCAAGTACCTCACCCAAAAATATCTAGGGCAAGTTCTTCTCGGTTGTTTTATTGATAATGATCTTGAGTTTTCCTTGGTTTTCTAAATAATCTCTTTGGTTTTCAATGGTTTTTATCTGAAGAAGCATGGTCATAACACTTAATTTTGTACTTCTTGTACCAGTGTTGTGCTTGTAATGCTTTCTTGATATCTTAAAGCATGTTCATATTAGTTATATAATGGAACCGCAATTTTGGCATATTTGCCCCATGGAACACTTGATGTTGCTATCATAATGCTGATGTTGTTGTTGGGAATTGTTTTTTTTCTTTTTTTCTTTTTTTTGTTCTAAACATATTTGTCCCCATACAAAGTAGAAAGAACAAAAATAATCTTATCTGGAAGATTACAAGGGACTTCAAGAAAGGTTGAAGAAAGAGTCTCTTTATTACTCTGAAATATGTTTCTTGTGGTAAACATCAATCTTGACTCATTCAACTTAATCGTCATTGAGCACAGTTGATTTATATGTGAATGATAGCAATCTTCATAAGGAACCCATGATTTGGTTTAGGGATCTCCATGATGCACTTTACATAGAATTGATACTATTATTTGCTTGAAAAAGTAGAACTTTGTGAGTGTTTTAGTTAATAGTTAGGGTCACATTGTTTTAATTTTTCAGGTACAATATCCAGACTAGCTTTCATGATCCATATGTAGATAGTGTGTCTGCAATGAGATTGTACAAGAGAATGCGTGCCCAAGATCATCCGAATGATGCTAGTGAGATATCAACTGATGCCTACAAATCCCAAAACGTTACTAGCAAATTTGATTCTTTAAGAGCTAAGGAACTTGAGCAGATGAGCCCAGATGAGCTTTATGAAATTTCAAGACCAAACTATAAGTGTTGGTGTCTGGACTCAAGCCAAGCAATACAGCCATAGCAATTGATTGCTTTCATCCATCAGACTTGTTGATCTTCTCAGAGCATGGAAGGCTATCATTTTTTTATTTACATTTTATTGAGGTTGGAGAGGAATATAGTTTCAAAGTAGCCCATTCTTAGGATTAGATTGGTGTTGGAGCTATAGTAGGGGTTCTACATATTTGGAGGGATCTTACTAGGGTGTTAATATTGTTTGATACCTTCCACAAGAAAAAATAAAAATGAAGAACTTGCTGTGTAAATTAACGTTTTTTTTTTCCAACAGGGTGTCGTAAACACTTTACAGATTTCTGTTTTTCCACTGAACTGCTCCTTGTACAGGACTGAATTCCAACATCTGCAAATGCAGGGGAAAGATAACCAAGATGATGTCCTTAATCTTTCTCAGTTTTATGTGATTTATTTTATGCAATCTGTGTGGCTTCTCTATAGAAAGGTTTATGTTAGTCATCAAATGTACTTTGGAGTGGTCACCAGAATTCTCAATAGTAATTGGAACAATTTTCTGGGGTTATTTGTAGAAGGCGCAGAACGTAGCTGCAGTTTTGCCCTTGCAGAAGTTGTTTAACTATCCTGGTCAATAATATGGATGTCCTAATAAATTCAGTAGTCACTTCTTACTTCTTAAGATCACAGCTGGTAATAATTTATATCACAAGTTCTTATTGCTGGAATTTTTGAGAATCTTATTGCTGGATTTGAAAAACTGGATGTTTGAAATTTTTTTTTTTTCTTATAAGATATATTTATGTTTTTGTTAGAAACTGTAAAATGTACGTAAGACAACTTAAAGTAGAAAAATAAATATTTATAAAATAAAATAAAATAACAGACAGTTTTAGAATGTTCTATTGTGTTACTCTCATGTTTAAAAGCTATTAATCAATTTGATTATCATATCAATGTAACAACTTCAAAACACGAAACGTTTAACGGTTTTTCAGTTAAAGTTCTTTACAACTAAAATTTTTATAATAAAACCATACCTTTTTACAATAATCCTAAACTGGAATTTACATTCATTTCCTTTTTATGATAATTGAATTCAATATAGTTCAGTATTAGTTCTTGACAGTTTTTGTTTCAAGCAAACTTTCCTAAAAAAAAAAAATGTAAAAGCAAATTCTTCAAATTTGTGACAAATTTTTTCTCATATTTCTCTTTTATTTGACAAGAAGAGACTTTACTAATTGAGTTAACTAGAACTCATTAATCATTCTATGTGTAAACATATAGTATTATGATAAAACACTTGTTTTATGGGTCATGAAGCTGTTGAAATTTCTTTTTCAGTGGTTTTTGTTTTAAAAGTCATCAAGGTCATCAGGACCCTTGAAATAATTTTTTTCACGAATTTTTCATACTTTTTTCAAGGGTTTGGACCCTTAAAAAAAAAAATCAACCTTTTTTGTAGTGATGGTATTATAATATGTCGAAAACCAAGTTGAAAACTAGTCTCATGCACACATTATGAGCCTGCCTGAGTTTTTGTTTAATTATTTTTTTTATATATAATACTACTAAATAAATGTGTAGTATGAATGTAGATAAGAATTTTTTTTAATTGACTATTTTATCTTTTGTTATTTATTTTATTCTAAATTTTCATTTAACCAAGTGTCAAATACTTTTTTTTCCACATAATTTATATTTTGAAGGACATCAAAGGATCATTTTGAAAATAATAAAAAATAGACAAAAAAGAAGTCTTATTCGAATTATATATTTAGTCAACAAACTGAAAATCCTAAATATGCGCCATAATCAGTTTCCCTTTCTTTTCTTTTCTCAAAAAACCTTCTCCTTCTCATTTCTTCTTAAAAAGAGAAAAAAAAAAAAAAAAAAAAAAAAAACCACCAGGAAGAACTAAGAAGAATCTGAATGGCGGTGACTGGAAAGGGGAGTGAGGGCACGCCACCGCTATGGGATAGTGTGTTGGAGCTGATAAAGGCAGCGCAGGAGAGGAACAGGCTGCTGTGGACGGTGCAACTCATAATAAATTTTCACATTGATTTATTTGAGGTTTAATTTTTAATTATCCATTTTGGTTTTTAGATTCTCACTATAAATTTTCTTCCTTCATTAAGCCCCATTTTTTTCCTTAACTTAATTCCTTAACCTGTGCGCACAAAAATGTTTGATTTTGCTTATTATTAGCAATTATTTCCATTTGTGTTCCTCCAAAAATCATTTCCATTCCGAGAATATATTGACATCATGATATTGTGCATGTCTGATATCTCTCTCTCTCTCTCTCTCTCTATATATATATATATGAATATGAGTACCTTTCTTTGTCTTTCGCAAAACCCATTTTTTCTTCTAATTTTTCTTTCTTGCAGATTTCTCTCTAACAAAGTTTTCTCGGATCTATCCAAGCCAAGAAGGTGCAATTCTTTTTTCTTTATTCTCCCTTCGTTTTCATTTTATTTCATTGTTTATTCATAAATGCACGTATTATTGCTACGTATTACAAAGTTCAGTTTTTACAAGGAAAACAATATTGTTTTTTTTTTTTAAAATCGAAAATTGGTTTTTTGTTCCATATATATGTATTTACAAAAAACAATTCATCCTCCAAAACAAAAATGATTATATTCTTCAATTTCGTATGTTGGTCTGTTTAATAGTAGCCAAATTTCAATCTGTTTTTGCTTTTTTGTTGTCTAAAATGTTTTGCATGCCTACAATGGATGGGGTTTTTTGTGATTGATGTGGTTGGATGAGTGGCTGTGAGAGAAGAAAGTTATATTCTTGTAAGTATATATGTTTATGTTCCAACTAGGGTTTCTTTTTTATATATATATATTTTGAGAGAGTTCTAACTTATAACATCCGCTCTTAATGATAGTTCTTTATTATCAGACCAAAACACCTCTCATATATATACCCTTGCTTTTGATATGAAGCTATATATTGAGACAATTTTTTGAATGGGGTAATATGGTCATTGTGTTAAACTAACACACTAGTGACACTATAATCAGTGAAAGATGAAAATGTCTCCCTAGCCCTTTCTAAGGAGGTCAACGTGTTTTAACAATGACCCTAAGACTAATACATGTATTTTTATTTTTTATATAAAAAAAAGTAATTCAAAAAAGTGGATGAAAAAATTATGGCAGCTTAGCTTATCTTTCTCCCACTATACGTGTTTATTAAGTACTCTCAGAGTATTATAAATAACTACTCTTCTTTTTTATATAATTGTGAGTCCTATTAATTAAATTTATAATAAGACTCACAATGAGAGTATGCATCTATGATACTCTTAGAATATTCAATATTTTTTTATACTTGAATTCCTTGACGAGAAGTAATAAAGCCAGGACCGGAGTGTGGTTCAATCTTTGAAAATTTCTAGCTTTGCTTTTTATTAATGACAAATATTTCCATTTAGGTTTCAAAAAATCTTTCCATTTGGGTAATAGATTGTGCATATCTCTCTATATTTCAAGGCATTTATATTCAGCGAAGACATTTTTCCTTGGTGAACTTTTTCTTTGTCATCTACAAAACAATTCTCTTTTCTCACCAATCAATCTCTCTGTTAGGGTTTTGAGGCATATCTTGAAGTTCTTTTCAATGGAAGCCAACCGCCCTGTTGGTTCGGTATATATATATACTCGTCCATTTTGTTACAGAAATACCCTATACTATTCATTTATCTTTTTTAAACTTCAGTAATTTGTTATTTGAATGATGTTTGATTTTATTTGCAGACTTGTGTGCTGAAAGTGAATATTAATTGTTGCAAAGCATGTCCTGGGAAACTGAGAAAAAAGTTGCAAAAGGTCTATGGTATATATTTCAATTTTCTATTAAATAATTCTTTTAAGTAGTTTATATTTTATTTTTATTTATAATAATATTGTTCTCATTTTTTATGGTGGCATAGGAGTGAGTTCTATCTATATTGATGTAAAACAAGGGTTGGTTAAAGTTACTGGTAACATAGAACCAACCAAAGTTGTAGAGGCAATAAAAAAGATTGGAAGAAAGGCAGAGCTTTTGTCCTATGAAAAGGACCCCCCAGTTACACAAGAGAATCTTAACCACTTATTCACTAAGATACATAATAATCATATTGCTGATTCTGATTCTAATCTTGATGATGACGACGACGACGAAGATGATGATAGTGATGATTTGCATGATGAAAATTGTGAATATGCTCATCATAATAATCATAAAACAAAGCCTAGGCACGACCATGGACCAAATGGGCATCATCAACACCATCACAATGTGAATGACAAGAGAGAGACTAGAGGTACTCCTCTACACCATAACAATGTGAATGGGAGGAGAGAGACTAGAGGCACTCCTCTACGTGGTGCAACCAAAGGGTATGGCTATGGTCTACCAAGGCCACCGCCGGCAAGGCCACCATATGGGTATCCAGCAATGCCACCTGCCGCGAGACCACCATATGGGTATCCAGCAGCAATGCCACCATATGGGTATCAAGGGTATCACCATCAACAAGGGATGTATGCAAGGCCACCACCGCCACCACCACCTCCACCAGTGGCTTATTATGATCATCAGTATAGGCCAATGATGCAACAACCAAGGGTGGCACCACCATTGCCTCCATATGGTTCTCGCTATACTAGGGATGCACCCGTTGGCAACTCCGTCTTCCACTATTTTAGTGATGATAACACTAAAGGTTGTTCTATAATGTGAGTTGTTGCTGCAGTGCTTTGCTTGGCTTTGGGTTTTTCTTAACAAAGCTAAATATATTCTAAGTATATTGTCTTTTAATTTTATTTGACTTTTCATGAGACCTCTTTTTTTTGTTCATTCAAAAAACATTTGAGATGAAGTTACGAACTTACGGCTCTTGTAATTATGAAGTTGGAATATAATTACAAACTTCATAATTAATTTGTATATTTCTGAGTACAATTTTTTTCATAATTACTGACATGATTCTTTATAGATGGAGTAACATTACTTCCATTTGTTAGGAAAAATTGTGTGACTCTAGACTTATTCCTCTCTGTTATATGCCTCCAAATTTGCAAACATATGTGTTTTGTGTGACATAGGCAATGACATGATCTCAAGTATTTTTCGTGATGTGTTAATAACAAATTAAGGATGTTTAAGTCTGATTTTTTTGGCTAAGCAATTTGCTTTGGATGCTTCTAAACCCCCAATGTATTTAAGTTGGTGGCTCATTGGGTTTTGCTTACGTTGTTTTTAAAGATACGGCCGGATATATCCTTCTCAAGGAATTGGCAAATGAAAGTGAAATAATGGATCAATTTATTTCAAGAACTTGAAATCACTCAATGTTACTTGTGATTGCTATAAATTTTTCTGTATGTGATAAATGCATGGCTAAAGTTGACAAATCAATATACTAAAAGATAGAAAATCCATAACTTACACCGACAACAAAGAATTAGAGATGTCAGATTCATCCATGCAATTTTCAAAAGAATAATATTTTAACTCATAGTTTCCCTGCCTTAAGGTAGAAAGTGTAGGGTTTGGTTTGTGTGTATAGCTGAGTTGCTTGTGTTGTGTTGTGATGGGGTTTTATTGCTAGGGTTTGGTGTTTCTATTTCATTCTTGGTGGTTCTCTACGATTCTTCTAAGACCACATCATTTGTCACAACTTTTATGACAATTTGCGGAAGTGGTTGATTTAGTGATGGATAATCACTTTGACATAGATCTACCATTTTTTTTTCCCATTACTTACAATAGACCATTGTGACAATTTTTTTAAAAAAAAAATTATCCCTAGACTTTCTTATCTATTTAAACTTTGTGGAGTTCTAGTTATTTATAATTGCAGCTAGGTAATGCTAGCTAGGAAGCACGAGTATGCCTCTAGGGGTGGCGTACCTGCTCCGATAGCTCGCATAGACACGGTGTGCAGCTGTCGACGCGGTTGCACGTGCGTCCATCGCGAGTCTCTTTTTTTTTTCTCGATTTTCGATTCAGGCTGATTTGGTCTGAAACGGACCAAATAGCCCCAAATCGGTCCAATTTGGGCTGAAAAATGTGTTTTTTTAAATAAAAAAAAAAAAAAAGTTAAAACAAACGGCAAAAGACACAGTTTCACTCTATTTAAAAGGAAAAAAAAAAAAACCCTAAAACGCATCTCTCTCTCTCTCTCTCAAAACCATGGCTCAACCCCTTCAGCTCTCCTCAAGCTCATTGACCCAAGCTCACTTCATGGAATGGTCACTTTCATGGAATGGTTATGTACTTATGTATTCAGTATTTACTTTATTATCTACTATTACTCTTAAATTTGTATATATTTATCATTATATGAAAAAATATTCTTAGTAATATATAAAAATATAAAAATAAAAATATTTTTAATAATTTATTAATAAATGTATCTTATCGCATCCACATCTTACTTTTTTTAAAATTACTGAATCTTACCGTGCTCACACCCATACCCCCAGCTAGCACTACTTGGCAGAGAGAAATAGCCAGCACGAAAGGTTACTGCCGGCACATAAGCCTAAAGCGAATAAACGTGTATTTATAAAAAAATTAAAAAAAACAAAAAAGCAAATAAACGTGTGTGAAATGCAGGCTGAGGAGGGGAAAGTGACTTGACCATGTGTGCAGTGGGCACAATATAGGATTGCGAAAAGCAGCAAATTGCATAATTTTTAATTAAATTAAAATACTGATTCTTTTATAATAAGAAACTAATTAAAATATGGACCTTAGATAAAACAAAAAAACTATAAATTGTGGGAAGTACAACAAAAGTAGGGCAATCCAAAAGATAAATAAATAATTAATTAATGAATGCTTTTCAACAAAATTAGATTAGATATCAAATACCATATGAGATAATTATTGAATACTCAAGGAGTATAAAAAAAGCGTACTTCTCCCTCTCACAGGAATTATGGGTCTCACCATAAATTTAATTATTAGGACTTACAGTTATGTGAGAGAAAGGAATACGTATTTATGGTACTCTGGGAGTACTCAATAATTACCCTATCATATGGATGTTCATTGTTGTTCATTGCGCTTTAATGCCTATCGAGCACATTTACATGACTCTTTAAAAATTAGCTAATTTGTAGTTAATAAAACTCTTTTTTTCTATTTTAACCATTGTTTTCAGACCCGGACCGTTCAAAGAACTGGTAAGGGGAGAGGTTCAAGGTTTTTAACGTCGGATCGAGGTTTGACTAAGGTCGAACCGCGATGATGTCATAATTACTTTAATAATTAATGAAAACCTAAATACAGATATTAAGTTTATAAAACTAGCAAAATTGACTAATATATCTATATATGTGAGGGAAATTTCATGATTTTCAAGCATTTATTTAATAATTAAATAAGAAAGTTGATAAAACAAAATAATAACCATGAAAACATTAAAATTTATTATTAATTTTTGAAGTAAAGTTGAATATCTTTGAAGGATTTTAATTATAATTTTTTTAATATTCTTTGTAAGAGATGGATAATTTAATTAAGTAGAATAAAATTGTGTTAAGTTGTTTTTATAAAAAAAAAAAATTGTGTTAAGTTTACTTCAAGTATTTTTTTGTTATTGTTGAGCATCAATTTGCAAGCTTAGCTGAGTGGTTAGGCTCTGGCTTCAACTCTGACTAACAGGCATGCTTGGTTCTTTATGCTTAAAAAACTGGATTTCAATCTGGTTCCTGGTTAACCCAGTCGGACCGCCCAGTCCGGTTCGAGTATGATAACCTTGATTTTAACTAGCCTATTTTTCAAATCCATTTGCATTTGATTATTTTATTTTGTTCTCTATTCTATTTCTTTATTCAATTTTAATCATAAATATATCAAGCAGTCAATATCAGCCATTTACAATCAAGATCAACCACTGGCCACCCAATAGAAGTTTGCCAACCCACAGCCTAGAATAGCCCCCAATGACAAAGAATTGACCACCTATCGCCAAAACGAGCGACCCACAACCAAACTCAGCCATCGAATTTCACGGCCAAGATCAACCATCCCATGCCCAATCTCTACAATGGCCACAACTAAATGAGGCATGGTACTATGGCTTTCAATTACACCCCATTAAAATTTTCTATGGAGCACCACTGTTTGGTTTCGACAAAACAGGATTTTTATTGTTATTGTTATTTTTTAAAAAAGTATTTATTTTGAGCCGTTTGAAATGCAAAACCAGATTGATTCAATCAAATATGAAGCCACTTATAAAGGCCTTAACCTAATGGTAAAGAACAACAAACATACAATTGGCCGGTTCCTATACAAATTTGAAAACACTAAAGAATATCACAGTTGCTGAAACACATTTGTAAGGGCAAGAAAAATCTTAAGGCCGACGGCCCACTTAGAACAATGGTTGGATCAATTCATCTATGGCCAAAAACAAAGAATTTATAGAGAGGGAACAACACAATAAAGAAATGGCCCAATCCGAGGGTCAGACAAGAAAGAAAAAGGTCAGATCTGTATATTAAGTAAACCAATCCATTCATACAAGCCCTCCCGAGGAGGTTACAATTACAGCTTCAACAGTACTATTCACTTCTCTTTCTCTCTCTTCCTCCTGTCTTTTCTTTTGGTCTTTTTCGCTTCCTTTATTCAGTTTCTCTTTCCCCTATATATTCTCCTTCCTTTCTAGCATCTCAACCATTCATTTCCCACCTAACCAATTTCCTGCTTTGACACTTGTCCCTTCCCACAGTTTGTAGAAGGTGGTGGAAAGAACCTGCCAAGCTGTGATCTGCACTATTCAGGTCACTTCCTCATCAATGCAGTTGATAAAGCCGTTGCCCACCATTTAATGTGGCTAGGAAGCTAGATGTGGGGCAATCAATACGGAGCCCATAGGCTACCCCAAACCAGAGACTTCCCTCTCAGCCATGTGCTCTTGGACTTCTCTCTACACCTTTCCGAGCAGCCTTCTTCCTCGGGCCCGTGGCCCTCGGCCTTGTCATCCTACACCGCGACCCTTGAGCCTCATCCTTGGCCCTCGGGCCACCACAACAGCCCTTAAAACTTGAGCTATTAACCTCGAGATAAAAGCCAAGTTTTAACTACACGAGTCAGCTACACACGTGCCATGTGCATTCTCACATGGTAACGTCTTTTCACCTACCTACAACACGCTCCTGACGCTTCGGAATCCATGATCTCTCATTTATGGCGTCAGGCAGCTACTTGTCTCCCCACGTTCTACGACTCGATCAGGATCGTATGGTCCTTGTTTTTCCCTAATTTATGAGCGGGAAAATTACCTCGCATTTTTACCCCTATATAAATAGGGCTTGGGGCTAGCTGAGGTTTATTTGCACATTCTGGCGATTTGAGTTAAAGCGATCTCCAGAGGAGAAAACTTTCTGTTGCTCATAGGTGTGTTCACTCCCTAACCTCTGATTCTGTGTACTTGTCATTTTTTCACACCACGAAACTCCATGGGTAGATACGCTAAACTAGTAGATACCCTCGAGGTTATGACTGCCTTTAGGGCACAGTATAGATTCCCAGACGGCGTTGAACTCCGACATTGTGAATACGGTGAATGGTTGGTCTTTAATAGACCTCCTGAATCTGTAGTCATTCCTATGATTGCCTTTATTGAAGGCGGGATGGAACTTCCCATGGGGAGGGTCACCAAAGATTTTCTAGTAATTTATAGGCTCATTCCCACCCAATGCTCTCCAAATGTATTTAGGGTCCTCGGGTGCGTAGATATGTTAAATAGGAAGATGAGGACTAACTTGACCTGGCACAATGTGAACTAGGTGTACAACTGACAAAATGGGGAGAAAACAAAAAAATTATATCAAATGTAAAGTTCCTGCAATTAGGTTGATCTCTTGCCTACCTGACTCTAGCAAGGGTATGGACGAGGACTTCCTAATCGTCTCGGGAGACTGGCATAATGGACTACATTGTCCCACCCAAGAAGTGGAGCCAAGTAGAAATCCCGAGGACCCTAGGCGTATATACGATGTTACCTTACCTCGTTAAAGTGAAAAGTTAGACTTCTACTTTTATTTGCTTATGTTCCATATGTCATTACTCATGATCCTTAATGTTTTGCATGGCAGACGAATATCATACCGCGCCAACCAAGCACTCAGTAAACTTCAAAGACTTGAACTGGCTCCTCAAGTCGAAGATCTTCCTGCACAAGGACGGCCAACTCCGAGCTACCCATGTCATCCTCAGGTACAAGCCTTCCACTAAGCGCTTTTAGAGTTCGAAGAACGTCATTAAAGCCAAGGACCAACGATTGGCTTTGATTGACGTAGCAGTCCCAAGGTTCTTATTGTCTAAACCCCTTCTAGAAGGGACTCAGGACACCTAGCTCCCTGCTTCGTTAGCAGCCAAACTTCTTTATTCACAAGAGCCCCCTATGTTCATCAGACGACGAGGCTAAGGATCCCTCCCTTGAGCATGCCGCTCAGGAAATCATCGAAAAGGACTTCGAGGTTTTCTACCAGTATGAGGGCCCTGTGAATGCTTCCAGCACTTCCTGCTAACACCTACAAGTCGCACAAGTAAACGCCAACCAAGAGGCCACAAACATTCCCGTGGGTATGGGATACAAAGAAAAGACGCCCAACTGGATAGCCTTTCTTAATGCCCATCAGAAGTGGTGGTGGTGCCTCATCCACCTACTCCTTTTGCGACACCCACATCATCCGTGGAAGCAGCTGAGAAGAAAAGGAAAAGAGCCCAAGGGGGCAAGAGCACTGAAGGTGCTAAGGAGGGAGAAGTTACTCAAATCTCCCACCAGCCCCTTCCTAAGGATGCCTGTACTGAGAGAGGGCAACAAAAAAGGTCCTTATCTACTGGGACTTCCAAGGACCTTAGGGGGGACCAACCCAAGAAGCCTTCCATCTAGAGGCCGGTTTTCACCCTTAGCTTTGGCAACCCTATTCTCGATGACGCCAACCTGAGGGACCCCTAGAAGGGAAGCTCAGGACTTGTGGCTGAGAGTTTGGAGAAAGCCTTGTGCCTGCTAGAATACATGGCAGAGTTGAGGTCCTTCAGGAAGTGCAAGGTCTTCCTCTCTTTGAAACAGGATCTGGCTAAGTTAATTGATTGATTTTATTATTATTATTCTTTTTTTTTAGTTGGATTAAAAAAAAATTCAACCCAATACTTATATTGTTTCTGTATTTTTCAGGCTGTCTAAGCTGCCTTCATGGTCAAGGAGTAGGTAGACCATTTGTTGGACATAGCTAGGAAAGCTGAAACCCAAAATGGAGGCTGCTGAGAGAGCCCACACAGAGGTTGAAAAGAAGTTGAAAGACACCCTTGCTCAACTAGCTGAGGTGGAAAAGGTGCAGAAGAATGCTGAATCTGCCCTCAAAAGTTTTGAAAGGCAAGCAGCTGAAGCACTGGAGGCCCAAAAGAAGGCCGAGAACAAAATGGCTCTGGCCGTGGTAGAGTTAAAGCAAACGAAGAAGTAGCTTGAGGCCTAGGAGGCAAAAAAGTCCCAGGCCGAGCAGGCAGCCTACGATACGGGCATGACTAAGGCTGCGGAAAGCCTTACTGCCCAACTCAAGGATGTTGCTTAGGCATTTTGCCTAGAGGTGTGGGGCCAGACGTTGAATGCTGCTAGGATTGACATTGACTCAGAGCTTAGAGCTCCTGAGAAGGTGTACTACCCCCCGGCTTTGCGCCTGCCACCCACCTTTCCTCCGCCTTAAGCTGACACTAGCTCCGTTCCTCCTTCTTCCTCGAACTAGCTCACTTCTGCTCCTTCTATTGTCAATCCCTAGGATCAAGAGCAAGATCAACCTCAAGAGACCCCGATGGTGGACGTAGAGAAGGAAGAAACAACAGGGGTGGTCCAGTTAAAAAGGAGGAAAAAAGATAAGGACCAAGAGAAGAAGGGGAGAGGGAGGAAGCTTCAGCCTAACATTACTTTGTAATTTTGGAACAAATGGCCAACTTTGTAAACAGGCTCCAGTGCCTTACATGCTTTTTATTTTATGTTCATTTGTACTTAACTTTTTTTTTTTATCCATGAAAAAATAGGCTAAATTTATTTTATGTGCCTTTGCTATCAAAAATATACCTATTAGTTTACGTTTCACAGCCTTATCCGTTTCTATCAATATCACTAATGCTTTAACTTATAACTTATTCATGATCTATTCTTTATCCTTCCATGTAATCTAACATAGCATGGGTAACAGTTAATGTTGAAATGGCTTGAATTTTAATGTTGGTGGATTAACATTACAAGTAAGCATTAAATGCTATCTTGTATGAATTGTCAAAGAAAACGGCAAGGAGCAACACCGACTTGAACTATATTCATTCATAGCCGAAATGTATGACTACATAGGCAATAAATGGATGCATAGAAAGTATGGCTTGATCAACAAAGTTAGCTTGCATGAAGAAACACAACACTCATGCATTAAATGTTGCATGGATTGCTTGGCCACTATTGTTGAGTTCCTTAACAATAGAAGTCTCTCATGTGTTGAAATTTCTGATATTTTGGCTGAACATCTAGCTATAAATAGATGTGAGCTTGAGAGACTAAGTGCGTGTGAGAGAAAGAGATAGTTCTTGCGTGAGACAGAGAAATAGAAAAGAACTTCTTGTGTGTGTGCACCAGAGTTAGGAAGTGAGAGTGTCTTGCAATTTGTCTAAATACAATATGGTGTTCTCTATTTATTTGTGAGAGAACCAAGGGTGTATTTGGGGTTTGGTTTGTGAGAGAGTGTCTTCAAGCCATTGTTGTAATCTCCAAAGAGTGAAAATTTATTCTATCGCATCCTGTAGAAGCAGGCATATTGCCGAACCACGTAAATTCTTTGTGTTATATTTTCTTTTCTCTCTTCTTTAACCTTGTGTAAACAAATTATTTCACCAATTTTCACAATAGTTAACAAATTAATTTATAGGATTTGGGTCCTGGGATCACCAAGTGGACTTACCTGGTGAAACCCTCAGCTCCGAGGCCCTTCCCAAAGCAATTTGCCTTACTATCAACACTCGCATTCCCTTGTTTGGACATTGAATGGCCACGCCAAGTATAAATTTCTCTTGTACTTAGAACATTTCACCATAACGTTAATTTACCCTAGGCTTGTGACCCGAGGAGCTGAACAAGACCTAGGTTCTGTTTAACACTTAGAATATTTTGCCACAATGTTAATCTACCCTAGGTTTGTGACCCGAGGAGCTGAACAATGCCTAGGTTTTGTTTAACACTTAGAATATTTTGCCACAATATTAATATACCCTAGGCTTGTGACTGGAGGAGCCAAAGAAAGCCTAGGTTCTGTTTAACACTTAGAATATTTTGCCACAATATTAATTTTTTCAATACATACATAAACAAGAGAAAACAGAATGTAATGTATGTGACAAAAAGAAGTTATATTAATAATAATAATAATGTTGTAGATTGTTTATATTCCATTGACGAGGAATTACACTTTCATCCAAGTTTTCTAAATAATAAGCCCCAATGCCAGCTATGGAGGTGATCCTGTATGTCCCTTCCTAGTTAGGGCCCAACTTGCCCCAAGTAGGGTTCCTTGCTGTTCCCACCACCTTCCTAAGTACAAGGTCTCCTGGGGCCAATGGCTTCAACTTCATTCCCTTATTGTACCCTTACTTCATTTTCTGTTGATAACATGCCATTTTTACTGCGACCACTTCTCTTTTTTCGTTGGCCACATCCAAGCTGTCAAGGAGTAAACGATTGTTTTTTTAGCATTGAACTGATCAGTTCTCAAGGTTGGGAACCCTGATTCAAGATGGATCACAGCTTCTGCCCATAAGTCATTGAAAATGGGGTCTCCCCTGTTGACCTTCGGGGCGTTGTGCGATAGGTCTGTTGGAAAATCTGGTTTTGTATCTCATACAAAACATACAACAGAAGCAACAAACATGGATCTATTTCATTCATGATTGATAACATGTACTATGTAAATTTCAGAATTTAAGAACAAGATAGCGTACCTTGGTGTGGAGAAATTTAAGAGAAAATATTAGAAGTACTTGGGAACATTTTTAATTTTCACTCCAATTCCACTTTACGCCCAAGAAGTGTGGTCTCTCAATCAGTTTCCAAGGGAGAATAATTGAGTGGCTTCACTCACACATACACATCATTTAACAATGATTTTTCTCTTTTTCTTATTCTCTTATAAAAAATTCTGTATGTTTCTCCCTTTATAATTAACTGATTATCTAATTGGGTTGACCTATTAGACATTTCCAATTGAGCTTTAGTGTGTGGCTTGGAGTGAGACCAAAAGGGACCAATAAGATACTAACTCCAATGGGCCTTGGGCTTTTCTGTCAACTCTTGACAAGTCCAAAGTTACCATTAATTATATTTAATATTACTATATAAATATAAGTGCACTCTAGGCTTTATTAATATATTATATCTCAAGACTTTTATTATACATGCAACTCCTTTATAAAATATTCTTAGTAATACAAAGTCATAAATATAGGCTGCCACTTTGAAAATTACTACATCTTAATCCTTGAGTATCCGGTTTAATCCTTTTAAGTTTTTCATCATGTATTTATGAAATCCAATTTCATAAATATATACTTTAGTAACTCCTTACTAAAGTGGTTAGGCCTAACACTCTGAATAGCCAAACCCATTAAACTTATCTCAAATGAATATTTTATATCTCCGTTAAGAGATTATGAATTCTGTCTTGAGAATATATGTTCCATCAACACTAAATGTGGCTGCCCAATATATTGAGGTTTTGACCGTTACTTTAGATCTCACTTCTGATATATCAAAGCAACCTACACTTCATGATCAGATCTATTATTCTCTTAGGAGTAAGAGTTCAAATAAATAGAAGTCGTGAGATTTATTATTCATTTGATAGTCATTAGGAGAATAATAAATCTCACAGCAGTCTTGTTCAATATGTCTTAACACTTAAAACATATCAACATACCAACTAGAAGTCTCCACTTCCATGATGAAGACAAATCATCTTAGTTGATATGTTATAGTCTTTACAGATGAAATACCCAATTTCATCACCAACTACGAACTTAAATTCTGAGTTTACAAAGAACTTGTGACTTATATCTTTTGTGACTAAATCACATACTATGCATCTCATGGAATATATAATAATGTCCGAATATTCATGTTACCATTATTTTAGATAATAATAAAACAACTTTATTTATCATAACATTAAGTCACACATAATGTCATACAATAGGATTTAAGGGCACTAGTCTTAACAAGGTTCATAACACATGGGGCAACTCGTCCACCCATCTTCCTTTAGCATCATCAAACATTTTCTTTAATCCAGCCACTATAATCTTGTTAGTGGTCTCGGCTTGTCAATTTCCCTGGGAATAAGCCGACGTAGAATATCCATTCTTGATTCCCAAATCCCCACAATACCTTCTAAAGGCCTTGCTATCAAATTGAAGGCCATTATTCGAGATTAATGTATGTGGAACTCCGAACCTGGTGACAATATTTCTTTAGACGAATCTTTTAGCGTCTATATCTCTAATGTTGGCAAGTGACTCCGTTTCCACCCATTTTGTAAAGTAGTTCGTGCCAATGAGGAGCCACCTTCGATTACTAGTAGCTCAGGGAAAAGGCCCTACGATATCCAAGCCCCACCGAGCATAAGGCCAAGGGCTGGACAGTGGGTTTAGGACTCCCCCTGGTTGATGGATATTCAGCGCATATCTCTGACACTTGTCACACTTCTTTGCATAGTCCTGGGAGGCCTTCTGTATGCTTGGCCACCAATACCCTTAGGTAAGGGCCCTGTGAGCTAGAGACCTACAACTTGTGTGGCTTCCACATATGCCCTCATGCAGCTCTTCCAGCAGGGGTTCCACTGCTTCAGGATGTACACACAATAAATATGGTCTTGAGTAAGAGCGTTTGTATAACTTTTGCTCTTCAGATAACCAATAACAGGGAGCACTTCTACGCACCTTCTCCGCTGTAACCCTGTCCTCAAGCAACAGTCCTTGCTTCAAAAAAGCTATTATAGGGTCCATTCAGCTTGGTCCCACTTGTATGCTATGTATCTTGACCACAGGTTTTCTTGTGAAACTAGAGCTAACCATGTCCTTAACTATGACCATGCGAGGGAAGCCCTGATCCCAAAGAGATGGCCAGCATGGCCAAAGAATCCACATGGGAATTCTTCCCTCTAGGGATTTGCCTCAATGCAAAGCTCTTAAATTGAGCCAAACACACTGTACTCTAGCAAGATATCCCTGCGTTCTCTCATCCCGAGTCTTAAACTCTCTGTTGACTTGACCCATCACCAGCCTAGAATCAGAGTATAACTCCACAACATGTCCCTCTAATTGCTTGACCATTGCCACTCCTATTGACATGGCTTCGTACTCAACCTCGTTGTTAGTAATGAGGAAACCTAACCGCAATGACTTCTCCATTATCAGTTTCTCGGGGGTGATTAATACAATCCTAACTCCTGCTCCTTTTTTCTTAGATGCCCTATCCGTTTAAACTTCCCAAGGGATAACAACAGTGGCCGAGGAAATCACCATTCCTAATCCTCTATCTTCCTTCTCCCCCACACCTTCAGTAAACTCCACTACAAAATCTACCAGAACCTGCCCCTTTATGGTAGTCCTGGAAATATATTTGACATCGTATGCTCCAAGCATGGTTCCCCACTTAGCAATTCTGCCCGTATAGTCGGACTTCCTCAAAAGAGCCTGTAAAGGGAGTTGTGTGAGTTTGGAAATAATGGGGTAACTTCTTGGTGGCATGTACAATAGCCAAAACTGCATTCTCTAAAAGTAAATAACACATCTCGGGCTTCTGTAAGGATTTACTAATGTAGTATACAGGCCTTTGGACCCCATCCTCGCTTCTAATCAAGACAAGACTAACGGCATAGTCCGTGACCGCTATGTAAGCACACAACACTTCTTCTCTCTCAGGTCTAGAAAGTATTGGAGGACTTGACAAGTATTGCTTAAGATCATTAAAAGCTACTACACATTCCTCTGTCCACTGAAAATCCCTCCACTTGTGAAAAATTTGAAAGAAGGGACGACATCTATCTGCCAATCTAGAAATGAATCTATTTAAAGCAGTTGCCATTCTAGTCAATCTCTGCACTTCTTTGGGGTTCTGAGGAGGATGCAAGCCATTGATAGCCCTAATTTGATCAAGATTGACCTCAATTCCTCGGTGCGTTATCATGTAGCTAGGAAACTTCCTTAAGCTGACCCCAAAAGAGCACTTGGAGGCATTCGGGCGTAACTTGTGTTCTCTCAAAACTGAGAATATCTCGTCCAAGTCTGCTAGGTGATCCTCTACACACTTGCTCTTTATCACCATATCATCAATGTAAGCCTCCATATTTCTCCCTATCTTTGTCTCAAACATTCAAGTTACCATCATTTGATACGTGGATCCTGAATTTTTGAGGTCAAAAGGCATCACCTAGTAATGGTAATTTCCACTGGGAGCACGAAAAACTGTTTTCTCCTGATCGGGCAATGATAAGGGTATCTGGTGATAACCCTGAAAGGCATCCATAAAACTCATTTGAGGATGCCCCACAGTGGCATCCACCAGCTGATCAATTCTAGAGATAGGGAAGGGATCCTTTGGACATGCCTTATTCAAATCAGTGAAGTCTACACAGACTCGTCATTTTCCATTCTTTTTTTTTAACCACCACAGTGTTAGCCAACCACTCAGGATAGAAGATTTCCTTAATAGCTCCAGCTTGTTTCAACTTGTTCACTTCCACCCTCACTGCCTCGGCGTGGTCCTAAGACGCGAGCCAAGGAGGCTGTTTGCGCGGCACGACCTTAGGATTAACATTCAATTGATGACAAATAAACCCAGGGTCAATCCTTGGGACATCATAAGTAGTCCAAGCAAAAATATCAATGTTGGATTCCAAAAACTTCACCAACTCTACTTTCTCTAAGTCTGGCAAACGGGACCCCACTTGAAAATACCTTTCATCATCCTCCTCTATTAACACCCTCTCAAGGTCTTCTGACGACTCATTACCTACCCCGGCCTCATATCCCTCTACAGGGCCCTTTAGTTGCTATGGAGTTTCCCCCCTTGCCTCCACACTAGGATCCTCGGGAGGCTGGGTAATTGCAGACACCAAACATTGCCTAGCCATTGCCTGACTGTCGAGTAACTCTTCCACTCTGCCGTGAGTTGGATAATTAACCTTCATGTGCAAAGTTAATGAGACTGCACCCAATGCATGTAACCATGGCTTGACTAGGATGGTTGTGTAAGGGAAATAAGCTTTAACGACAATAAAGTTGACTTGCACCTCTTTACCCCCGACTTGAATGAGCAACTTGATCATTCCCTGGGGGACCACCACCTTCCCATCAAAACCTACCAACGGGGAGTCATACCTTTCCAAGTCCTTAGGCTTTAAATTCAACCCGTTGTGTAGATCGCAGTACATGATTTTCGCTCTGCTTCCCTGATCAACTAGAACTCTCTTTAAATCATATCCACCAATCCTAATAATAACCACCAAAGTGTCATCATGCAGCTGACATGTTCCCACTTTATCCTCTTTAGAAAAATCGAGGATAGGAATGGTCATCCTTTTGGCCTTTTTAGCAACATGACTCCTAGCCTCTACGGCCTCTACATCAGGGCCTCCACCCACGAACATGACTCTGGAACACGTCCCAAGATTAGCTCTTGGCTTGGAAAAAATTACGTTGATGGCGCCCAATGCTGGCTGAGGAACGTTGCCCCTATGCAACTTGGCCCCAAAGTGTCCAAATTGTCCCACGGGCTGATGCAAGAACTGGTTGAGCTTTCCAGCCCTCACCAGCTGGTTGAGGTGATCATGCAGGGTTCTGCAGTCCTCCGTAGTATGCCCCTTATCTTGGTGGTAACGGTAGTAGAGGCTATGGTTTCTCCTAGATGCATCTCCACCTATCTTATTAGGTCACTTGAAGTAGGGTTCATTTTGTATCTTCTCCAGTATTTGGTATACTTGCTCTTTAAACAAAGAATTGACCAGTTGAACCCCTGCAGTTGACTCCTGGATAGGGAAATCTCTTCTGGAGCGATTACCCTGATATCCTCCCCCTTGAGGATCCTCCCTATCTGGAAACATTTTTGCTTTTCTTTTACCCTACAACTGATCCTCTTCAACCCGTTCATACTTATCTATGTGCTTCATAAGCTCTCGCATGTTTGAAGCGGTTTTCATTGTCAACGACTTCCTCAACTCATGCTCAGTAGGGAGCCTCACCTTAAAGGTCGTCACGGCCACATCCTCAAAATCACAATCTATCTCATTATAAGTTTCCCAATACCTATCTGAGTAAGTCCTTAGGGTTTTTCCCTCCCGTATCACCATAGATAGCAACAAGTCTACTGGCTTGGGGACTCTGGTGCATGTTATGAATCTAGCCCCAAATGCCCCTGTCAGCTCCTCAAAAGATCCTAATGACCCCTTTTCCAAGGCGTCAAACCAACACATGGCTGCTGGCCCAAGGCTGGAAGGAAAAACCCTACACATCAGAGCCTCATTACCTAAGTGAACTGCCAGTTTCTGGCTAGAGTGGCTAACATGCTCAATGAGTTAGTCCTTTCATTATAAATGGTGAACGTTGGCTCAGAAAAACAATGAGGGAGCTTGGCTTTGTTGATCCACCTAACAAAAGGTGACTTAGAGATTTGCCATAGGGCCTTACTTATTGCATCGTTTCCCATGCCACGGTGAGAATACCCCTTTTCACGCTTATCACCACCTTTCCTCAACCTATGATGAGAAGAATCATAATAGGATTTGCTGGGAGGGGTTCTGGTTCTGCGACGATACGTGCGATTCCTACTATTCTTGGAGCCTTCGCCTGATAAGGGAAAAGAACTCCTTCTGTCACGTTCCCTGCGTTTCAACCTCTCACGTAAGTAATCTATCTCTAATTGCAACTTGCATGTCTCTTGATCATGAGAAACATGACTTCTAGTCCTTGAACGGCTCCGCTTAGTGCACTCAATGTGGTGAGACTCCACCACAACACTTGGGGTGCGCTGCCTATTCCCCCTTGGCTCCATGTTAACAAATTGGTTCTCCCTTTGAGAACCAACAGATTCTTCCTTGTCCTGGCCAACGTTAGCCATAAACACCTAGGATGAGTCCACTAACTTCAATCGTTCTCACAGACGGTGCCAATTGTAAGGGCAAGAAAAATCTTAAGGCCTACCCACTTAGAACAATGACTGGATCAATTCATCTATAGCCCAAAACAAAGAATTTGTAGAGAGGGAACAATGATGCGAGGGTCAGACAAGAAAGAAAAAGGTCAGATTCGTATATTGAGTAAACCAATCTATTCATACAAGCCCTCCCGAGGAGGTTACAATTACAGTTTCAACAGTACTATTCACTTCTCTTTCTATCTCTTCCTCCTGTCTTTTCTTTTGGTCTTTTTCACCTCCTCTATTCATTTTCTCTTTCCCCTATATATTCTCCTTCCTTACTGGCATCTCAACCATTCATTTCCCACCTAACCAATTTCCTACTTTGACACTTGTCCCTTCCCACAGTTTGTAGAAGGTGGTGAAAAGAATTTGCCAAGCTGTGATCTACACTATTTAGGTCACTTCCTCATCAATGCAGCTGATAAAGCTGTTGCCTACCATTTAATGCGGTCAGGAAGCTAGATGCAGGGCAATCAATGCGGAGCTCATAGGCTACCCCAAACCAGAGACTTCCCCTCTCAACCATGTGCTCTTGGACTCTTCTCTACACCTTTCCGAGCAGCCCTCCTCCTCGGGCCTGTGGCCCTCGGCCTTGTCATCCTACATTGCGACCCCTGAGCTTCATCCTTAGCCCTCGAGCCCCCACAACATTAGTCTTTTCTTTTTGGAGAATATAATTTTACAAATTAGTGACATTAATTAATGTTTAATTTTTGGTTATTGTTAAGAGGAACATATTCTTTACAATAACATCAACATAGATAATTCAGATGCTGCTATGCATTTAGCTTTTCTTGATTCCTATGCGTAATGCGTTACATGCTTTGTGACATCAATAATTCAGATGCTGCTATGCATGTACATTTCTAATTTGTGCAGAGATCACTCTTTATACATTATTTTCTCTTCACGAAAATTTAAGGAAAAAAAGGGGTCAATTTTTTTTAATTTGATTCTCAAAATATGTGGATGTATGGGCATGTGCTATGCTTTAAATAATACAAAGATAAAAATTCTTAGCAAAAAGTCTAGATACAATATTTTTCACAATTATTGACATTACCTATTGTTACTAGGTGAAATATATGTATTTATGAAAAAAAGAGAGATGAAGTGTCAAATAGTTTAGTAATTATACTACCGATCCAACTGTGGATGTTTGGACTTGTGCTTTCTATCTAGTGTATGCATGAACATGTGCTACCCATCGAATTGTAAGTGTACAGATATATCCCTTTAGGGGCATTGCTTCTGCCTTAATTGATAGTTGGTGGTTAAATTATACGATGTGGATGTTTGGACAATTTTTTTTTGATAAACAAAAGTGGATAGAGGGACCATTTTGTTACATTCTTAAGAGCATCTACATTAAAGGTGCCAAAACTACTATATATAAAAAATATATATATATATATATATATATTTAGTATTTTAAATACCAAAATACATGCTATATCAAAGGTGCTAAAGCTAAAAAAAAAAAAAAAATTAGCAACATGTTACAGTGCTTTGCTACCAGTAGCAAACCACTAACCACTATAGCAGGTTGCTACTAATATTTAATTCATGGATTAGAGAAAGAGAAAGGTTGTAGATAAATTAACATGTTGGGTTGTTTGTCTATATTATTTATAACATGATTCTCTTGTTTGATCGGGACATTTTTCAAGTTTGAAAATATCCTCGATAGTAAACAATAACTTTTCCTACAAGTATTTTAGTATTAGGGTCAATAACATTACACTATTTTCCAAACAATTTTCTTAATTGAATTAGACTTTTATGTGATTCAAAAAATACCCTCACTAATAAACAATGACTTCTCTTAAAAATAGGGACAACAATATCAAATAAAAAATTGAAATCACACATTTTCAACAACACTAGAAATAAGGACAACAAAGTCAAATAAAAATTTGAAAACAAAACGTTTTCTACAAGCCTTACAACTACTATTGTTTTGAATTCAAAAAGAGAATTCCTAAAATTTAGGTTTTTTCAATCTTTTTTTCCCTAAAATTTAGCCCCCCTTTTTTTTTCCTTAAATTTCTTTTTCATCAGAGTAAGACACCTCTAATACCTAAAAGAACTCCTAAAATTTAGGCTTCTTTCCCTTCAAATTCTTCTTTTTTCCTTAAAATTTAGCCTTTTTTAATTCATTTTTCATCCAAATAAAACATTTCCAGCTAAAAAACAAAAACACTTGTTAACTAATTTTTGTCCCTTCACATTGATTTCCCCCCAAAAATTTAGCCCTTTGTTTTCCATTTTCATTTGAATAAAACACTTCCAATTTTTTTAAAGAAATGACTCTAATGAGTAAGCAGAGCATGTGGATGAAGAAAAGAGATTATTAGCAAAGAAAGGGAAGAAATTCTATAATATTGAGCTTGAAACACGGAGAAATTATTTACTCCTATGTGAGGAATTCTAACTCCTCTTACAAGCTCCACACAACTTTAAAATTAAAAAAAAAAAATTATAAAATCCAAAAATACCTTGAAACCTGTACGCGGTTGTCTTAGTCTTCAAGAGCCACACAAGGATGAGTCTTCAAGAGCCACACACAACATAAGGATGAGTTGTAAACCCAAACATCATAGGTTTCAACCCCTATTTGGAGATTTCTTCACACTCAAAATACTAAACTTTCTCACTTGACTATCTAAGGGCTATGGCATATGGAGTTCATTCCACATATGTGTCCAAGGAGCCCTTGCCTTAACACACATGTAGGCCTCATAAACTTGTGAGAGATTCACACTCCATAAATCCAAGTAAGATATCTTGGACACCACATTAGACATTAGCCCAATGGGTAGAATTAGACTAGGTCAAAAATCATAATGAAAAAGAGAAAGCTTAAGGGATAAGACATTTGGGTGTGTTTGGTACATATTTTTAAATAATAATTTTTAATTTTTAAACAATATTATACATATTTTTACATACTTTTTTACTTATATGTATTTTCAAAACAATATTTTAAACTTAAAATTTGTTATTTAAATATACGTATCAACGGGGCTTTTGGTGTCAAAATACAGATGAGAACAACACACCTTTAAAAAAAAAAAAAAAAAAAAAAATTTTATTGTTTTAATTAGGGGTGTCCAAGCAAAACCGGGACCCGACCCACCCGCAAAAACCGTCCGATCCGGACCGACAACCGGCCGACCCGACGTCGGTGACGGGTCGGCGGCGGGTCTCAGCTTCGTTAACCCGAAAACGGCGGGTCGGTTGGCGGTTTTGAGGCTGAGAAACCGATTTTAACCGACCCGACCGAGATATTTTCAGATCCCGGCGAAATTTCCAGAATCCGGCAAGTTTTTTCCAGATTCCGGCGAATTTTTTCCAGATTCCGGCGAAAAACCCAGATTCCGGCGATATATTTCCTTAGATCTGGTGAGATTTTGACTGGATTTGGCGAAATCTCATCAAATCCGGTGAGATTTTCGCCGGATCTTGCGAAATCTCACCGGATCTAAGACAAATATCGCCGGTATCTGGAAAATTTCGCCGGAATCTGGGTTTCTTCGCCGGACTGTGTGTTTTTTCACCGATTACTCGTCGTCTTCTCAGATCTATGATTCCGACCGACCCGCCCGCCACCCGTTGATGACCTGAACCGCCCGACCCGATTACTCCGGCGGGTCGGCGGTGGATGCGTTTTTTCTCCACCCGATTCCGGCGAGTCGGTTCCGGGTTGGGCACAAACCCGACCCGGACCGACCCGTGGACAGCCCTAGTTTTAATCCTCTCATTTCACACATCATTTTGCTCTTTAAAAAAGTCATTCCACCAGTCAACAAAAACAACGCGCATAGCATTTTTGCATAAAAAGAATCCCTACAAACGCGCCCTCCACGACTGACTAAATTTCTCTCTCTCTCTCTCTCTCTCTCTCTCTCGCAATTTGTTTCTGTCAGTCAAAAACACAAACACAAACACAAACACACACAGTGATAATAATTTCCTCTCCGTTTTTTCTCAATGAATCCATAGACAAAAACCCGCAAAAGCGACGAAGAAGAAGAAGAAGAAGAAGAAGAAGAAGAAGAATCTACAAGTGCAAGTAGTCGATGTCGATGATGAGTGTACAGGCGAATGAAGCGACGCGTCAGAGGCAGCGACTGTGGGACGGAGTGTTGGAATTGACGAAATCGGCACAGGAAAAGAACAGCGACCCGCTGCTTTGGGCGGTGCAGCTAAGCACGAGCCTGAGCTCGGCCGGAGTGGTCCTGCCGTCGGTGGAGTTGGCTCACTTGTTGGTCTCTCACATCTGCTTCGCTAATCACGTGCCTGTCACGTGGAAGTTCCTCGAGAAAGCTTTGACTGTTAAGATCGCTCCTCCTATGCTTGTTCTCTCTCTCCTCTCCACCAGGTCACGTGACTTTCTCACTCCCTTTTTTTATTTATTTATTTATTTAAATTCTTAACGATTAAGGTATCGTACTAGTTGTGAAATACATAAATGTCTACTAGTCTTGTGTTGGGTCCTGCATGGGCTCTTTGTTATGTATTTGTGTTTGTATGTTTAGATGTTTGTGTTAAATGTATGTATGGGCGTAGAGGATTATGTGTGATTGCCTAATTGGGTGCATTTATGAAGCTTGAATTGTATGGGCATGTGAAACTATTTGGGGGCAAGTAATTGAAGTTTATGGTCTTTTTTTTTTTTTTTTTGATTAGGTAATGTTGCACGAATTATGCCTTGATAAATTTCATTTTTTTGTTGGTAAGTTAGACAGATAGCCAATGGGTTTTGAACCTATGAGTCTATTACTTTACACTATCCATTCTTATGGGAGGAAGAAATGCCATTTGAGTCCAAGCTCACTGGCTTCAAGTCTTCAACATGTTGGTTTTGTTTCAAAGATTTATGTATTTATTTATTTGAGAAGAGTTGTATATGTATGTTACATTGTTTTCCGTATCATTGCCATTTTTTTTTTTTTTTGGGTGGGGGGCTTTCCTTGTGAAACAATCTTTGGGATATAGTAATTCTTCAATTGTGCTTTGTTTACTTGGTAGTACCATCTGGTAATTGACTGGCATTGAATATCATTTGTGGATTGGTGGTAACGGAGTTTGCTTATGTGCTACTCTTTGATTTAGAATTTTTTTTGTTTTCCTGGGATATTGCTTTGGCTTATGTCCTGGTATGTCGAAGACTTAAACTGTGTCCTTTATTTCTGCCCCTAAGAACATTGCTGATCACCCATCAGACTATGTGCATCTTTTCACTTTAAACCTTGTTTTTTATACAGGGTCATTCCAAATCGGCAGCTCCAGCCTGGAGCATACAGACTATATATGGAACTCCTCAAGCGACATGCGTTGTCATTTGCATCTCAAATCCGTGGTCCAAATTATCATAAGTAAGGTTCATTTTTTTTTTTCTTCCTTATTTTGTTGTGCAGAGATGAATTGATGATCTCTTGCTCAGTTTTATAGTCAAAACATACTGTCACTGGGCCCATTATATGTTGCAATATCCAAAAATAATGTTGGCTTAAAAGTTCTAAAAGAAAATTAAAATTTCTCATGATGCAAGAGTGTTAAATTATAAAGATTTTTGTGATTTGTCCTTCTAATGTTGTTAAGAGATTGCTAGTTTGCCAGTAAGGTGACTTGCCTTATGCAGCAGTGGCAGTTTTCTAATGTCATGCACTACTAATATCTGTTTTTCATGAAAAACACGCTTCTTAAGAGGACTGTTCTTCACAGTATTAAGCCATACCCTATTAACTCTAATTATATTAAGTAGTGCTATAAAGTACGCATTAGTATAACGATATTATTATTATTATTATTATTATTATTATTATAACTGTAATATTTCTTAGTACTTGATAACTTCTTTGTTGATGGCTTGATGCTAGCTTGAACTATAACATACTGCCCCCCCCCCCCCTCCCCCCTCCTCCCCTCAACAAGATCCTTAAAGCCAAACAAAGGCAAAGCCCTTCATTGTTTGGATGAGATAATGTCTTTGGCTTTCTTATCTCCTTAAGTTTTCTCTTAGGGTGTGTTTGGATGCCGCTTATTTTGCTGAAAACTAAAAATATTGTAGCAAAATAATTTTTAAATATGTGAATAGTGCCGTGGGTTCCATTTTTAATGAAAGTTTTGCTGAAAAAATAGGTTTGTGGGTTCCGTGAACAGTGCACAGGATCCACTGGAAGTGCATTGGTTTTGCTGAAATGCGCTTCTCAAAAAAAGAAAAAGAAAAAAAAAAAACGCAGATGCAGGGATAGTGCTTTTCAGCACTATCCAAACGGGTACTTAATAGAAAGAAAGAAAAAAAAATCAGTTAATGTTAGAGTTGTTCTTGTTCACATAAACCTACAGGAAAATATTGGAAGTCTATCTTGAGCTTAATTTTGAGTAGTCTTTCTTATGTAGTTATTTTTGTTCTTTCAGATACTTTTTCTTCTATACATTAATAAAGTACTAAAATATCTTTTAATTGAAATTACAGGATCATGAAATCCATTGATGACGTTCTTCATCTTTCCCAGATATATGGCCTTCAAGTGTCTGAACCTGGGGTAATTCTTGTTGAATTTGTCTTTTCAATTGTATGGCAGTTACTTGATGCATCTTTGGATGATGAAGGGTTGTTGGAACTTACCCCAGACAAGAAGTCTAGATGGCCAACGAGGTCCCAAGATATGGAAATAGATGGTCATGATGGCTTTAGTGAGAAGAGAATAGAGCACAATGAAGGACTGCAGAAAGTAAATACCGTAATGGCTATTGAGATAATTGGAGAGTTTTTGCAAAACAAAGTGACTTCAAGGATTCTTTACTTGGCACGTCGAAACATGTAAGAACTTATATTTCTAGTGATTTCCTCTTCACTTCTTGTGCATCTTAATTTTAATGTGTTTTGTTTGTGAGAGAAGAGAAAAGTAAGCAGTTTATTTAGTGGGTTGTCATGTTCAACCTAAAACTAACATTGGTGCAGTTCTATGATTAAATAAATTCAGAGTGGCCAGTTAGAATTTTGAGAAATTTATTGAATACAAGGTACTTGAGACATAAATCATTCTCCCTTTGTAGGCCGTCACATTGGGGAGGTTTCATTCAGCGACTGCAACTGCTCTCCGCAAAATCAGTGGTCTTGAGGAATTCAAAACACATAACTCCAGAGACCCTTCTGCAGTTGACGTCAGACACACGTCAACTTCTATCTAGAAAATGCAAAACAATGTCGGGGCAAGAGTTTCACGCAGTTATGGCTACTGGGTCTCTGATATCTTCTGCTAATCAAGTTCATGGAACTAGTTTGTCTGCACTTTGGCTCCCCATTGATTTGTTTTTGGAAGATGCTATGGATGGATCACAGGTGGCAGCAACTAGTGCTGTTGAAACTCTTACTGGTAGGAGTCAATTCTTGTATATGAGTGCTTTCAGTCTTTGATTTACCTGGAGTGGATGAGACTTTAGTTCTTCTAGCAACATTATTGAACCAGAATTACTGTTGCAGGTTTAGTAAAGGCTCTGCAGGCTGTTAATGGTACCACATGGCACAACACATTTTTAGGTTTATGGATTGCAGCTCTACGGCTAGTTCAAAGGGTAGGAATTACTTTGTAAAGAAATAATGTTTATCTTTGACCATTGATTTATTCTTTTTTATTGGAATTTTTTTTGGGGGAGGGGGGGGGAGTTGGTTTTGGGGTGATACTTACCTCATGGCTGGTATATATGTTGCATAAATTTGAAAAAAAAAAAAATTCCAACTTCAAGCCATTGTAATACCTTAGTTAAACTTGCCCAGGAAAAGGAAAATCTTTTGGTTTTGAATATGATTACTTGCTAAGAAATTAAAAATTATTTTGGTCTAGTATTCTAATGTGTAACATATAGCGTATAACTGATAAAGTTGGCTATTTGGTAATGGGAAGTGCCTTTATTCACCTTCTAGAAGTGAAAAATTATCAAAGAATTGTGTTGCTCCTGAGGATTTTACACTTAGTAAAATGTTTTCATAATTATTTCAGTAGAATGGTTCATATTCCATTGTGCCTAAAACTTATTTATATCTAAATTGCTAAACTATTATAATTTCACAATGGCATCTATATACTGGAGACCTTGTTTCAGGTTTTGCCTAATGCAATACCCTTTTTTACCATTGAAATACATTACTTGTGTCTATTTCCACAAAAATCACAGCATTTAATGTATTTGTAAGGTAGAGTCAGAGACTAGAATGCAGTTGGATCTGAGGAAGAATAAGATTCCCATTTGGTTCTATATAACTTCTGTTTCTAGATATTTACATTGATCTGTCTTCATCTTACTTCTTTTTAGGAGAGGGATCCATGTGAGGGTCCTGTGCCTCGCCTAGATACATGTTTGTGCATGTTATTGTCTGTTACGACACTTGCGGTTGCTAATATTATCGAGGAAGAGGAATGTGAACTTATTGATGAAAGTGAACACAGCCCTACCAATCAAAGGATAGAAAAACAGCCTCAGGGAAAGCGGTGCAAGGAGTTAGTTACCAGCTTGCAGTTATTGAGCGATTATGATGGTTTGTTGACACCACCTCAGTATGCTGTTTCAGTAGCCAATCAGGCTGCTGCCAAAGCAATAATGTTCATTTCAAACCTTTCAGTCAATAATGGACACTACGAATGTGTGAGCGTAACTGACATGCCAATGAACTGTTGTAAGTAATTATTACTTTTCAGCATCAGAATTTTGATTTTGTGGAGGCTTTTAGTTTGAAAGAAGTAATAGATGAAAATTTGATAATTATTTTTGATGGACCTAATTTTTATTTATAACAACAATGTTTCTAGATGGCCCACCTTTGCATTTATTTTAATGCAAATGCACCTGATTGTTGATTTCTGCATTCTTCCTTGGAGTTTCCTGTAGAGAAGTTATTTTAAACAAAAAGATCAGGTTGATTGTGCTGAGTTGGATCACTTTGGTTGCACCTGAAAAAATGATGCCTCTCTTATTTTGTGTTCATCTTAGACTCATTTTTTTTTCTTCTGAAATTTGTTGATTGCTCTTTCAGCTCAGTTCAAAAGGTTTATATTCTATATTTTCATTCTTCCTTTTTCCTGTTTATCTTCTGTCCAAATATGATAAATTAGTTAAGGCTCCTCCCTTACCTGATGATTCTTGATATTTGTCTCTTTGGTAAACCTGTGAGGCTTCTTATATTCCATTTCTTTTTCTTGCAGCTGGAAACATGCGACATCTGATTGTTGAGGCATTAATCGCAAGGAATCTACTGGACACATCGGCATATTATTGGCCAGGCTATGTCAATGCACGCAGCAACCAAGTTCCTCGTAGTGTTCCTGGGCAAGTATCTTGTTGGTCATCATTGATGAAGGGGTCCCCTCTAACTCCACCATTGGTAAATGCTTTGGTTGCCACTCCAGCTTCTAGGTATATTGCCATTTTCTCTTATTTCTATAATTTTTCCTTTTTTTTTTCTTTTGGAGAAAGAAAGGAAAATGGGAAGAAGAGGGGGATGGGGATTAGGGAAACTGAACTCAGATGCTATCATTCTTTTTTTGATGCCATAAAAAATTATTATCAAAAGTGACAACTTCGTTGTTAAAATCCAACCTCTTAAGTCCCAACGCTGCCCCTCTTAGGAGATGCATAAATGCATATATGCAATCAGTCCAAGAGAGTTCCTTGCTTTTACCTTCCCCCCCCAATTTGTATAAATTAGTTTCAAATAATTTCCTCTGTCATGTACAGTATCTTTTGAGTAGCTGATCCCCTTATTGAACTGAGGAGTAGGATTTTCGACTAATAGTTGTCTAGGTTCAAGACATCCTACATCAGACTTAAGAGTCAAAAACAACTTGCCACGGGGTGTGTAAACTTTTTTTTTTCCTTTTGATTAGTGGGTGTGCAAACTTACTAATTAAAAAAACTCATACACACAACTTATGCCCATTCATCATGAGCTGTCTATATTTAGTTGGGACAAGGCTTTTTTAAGCTGACTATAATGTTCCATGTAAAAGAATACCTACATACCATAACTAGTACACACGTACATTCATATATGTGTGTCGTGTAGTATATATATGTACATATATATGCTGAAGGTAGTAGCTGTTTAATTAACTATTATAATTCCTGACTATCACCTGGTCTTCAGTTAAACCCTTCTTTTTCCTGAAGCCAGGTGTATCAGATGCTCTTTTTTGTAAATTTACCCAGTGGTATGGCAACTGAATTTAAGCTCATGGATTTGATGGAAGCTTAGCAGAAATCGAGAAAATATTTGAAATTGCGGTCAGTGGTTCAGATGATGAGAAGATATCTGCTGCTACCATTCTTTGTGGGGCGTCTCTAATTCGTGGTTGGAATGTACAGGTAGTACAGCAAAGGCCATATTGTTGTTTCATGGAAGAGCAAACTACTTATCTGCTTTATTGCATCATAAGTTTGTTCCTCCCCCCCCCGCAGTACCCTTAGCTTTATCCATTGAAGTTATGATTTTATTTGTTTGCAGGAGCACGTCATTATTTTTATTACAAGCCTGCTATCGCCTCCAGTTCCTGCTGACTACTCTGGCAGTGATAGCCATTTGATCATCTGTGCTCCATTTTTGAATGTCCTTCTTGTTGGAATATCAAATGTGGATTGTGTTCAGATTTTCTCATTACATGGCTTGGTGGGTTGCACTTTAAATCTTTCAACTGAGTATGTTTGCAGATACTGCATTAGTTTAGTCATTGGAATTGTGTTCAACTGGAGGAAATTTTCTCCTTGATCTTGTCTGGTAAAAGGGGTGGGGTGGGACTTGGGCAGGTCTTTAGATTT
The DNA here is from genome assembly GCF_040712315.1 of Castanea sativa. NCBI lineage: Eukaryota > Viridiplantae > Streptophyta > Magnoliopsida > Fagales > Fagaceae > Castanea > Castanea sativa. Next base: position 21,086,559 of record NC_134022.1, on the reverse strand, counting down.
GAGAGAGAGGAAGAGAGTACATGACTGTCTAAATACTTTATGATTGTGGAACAAATAAAAACTTGGCCCCGCCCCCCCAAAACACACACACACACGCCCCTATGCCAATGGTTAGTATATTTGTTATACACCTCAATTCACTTGTATCATCATTTTAATGAACTTTAAGATAATAAATTGTTTGAATTGTTGACATAATTATGGTTTTAATACCTTGCCAACAATTTAGACTGGTACAAAATAGTTTTGTTGGAAAATTGAGTCATGTATTAGTTCCGGCACCATCTCTTCCTGCAAGGCTAAATTCCTTCCTCTGCCCTGCACACACACACAGCTAGTGAATTTAAATAAATAAACTTAATCTAAACAAAAGGAGTGTAGCGTGAATGGACCATACAAAGAAATGAATAACTCCAATGCTTCATGTTCTCTGAACTGATGATGGTTTCCATTTATTGCCAGGTTCCATTGCTTGCAGGTGCATTGATGCCCATCTGTGAGGTTTTTGGGTCTTGTGTACCGATTGCGCCATGGACTCTTACAACAGGTGAAGAACTCTCTTGTCATGCAGTGTTCTGCAATGCATTTACACTTCTGCTGAAGTTATGGAGGTTTAATCATCCACCTCTTGAGCATGTGATGGGAGATGCACCACCAGTGGGATCCCAACTATGTCCTGAATACCTCTTATTGGTTCGGAACTCACGATTGTCTTCCTTTGGAAGATTACCCAGGGATCGGATGAAAACCAGAAGACTCTCTAGATTAATAACATTTTCTGTAGAACCTATATTTATGGAAACCTTTCCAAAATTAAAGCGCTGGTACCAGCAGCATCAAGAATGTATTGCTTCCACTCTCTCTGGTCTTGTCCCTGGGACTCCTGTTCATCAGATAGTTGATGCACTACTGAGTATGATGTTTCGAAAAATAAATAGAGGTGGTCAGTCTTTAGCTCCTTCAGCTTCAGGAAGCAGCAATTCATCGGTATCTGGAACTGAAGATGCCTCGATTAGACTCCAAGTGCCTGCATGGGATATTCTGGAGGCAACTCCCTTTGTACTTGATGCAGCTCTTACAGCATGTGCCCATGGAAGAGTCTCTCCCCGTGAACTTGCTACAGGTTTATTCAATTCTCTTAGAATGATTAAATGCTTTCAAATTTTATTCAATGTTCAAGCATTAGTTTAAAGGAGGCATAAAAAGTATCACAAGAACTTCAGACTAACAAGTGTATTACTGATGGGTTAGAGGTGATTCATTGTAATAATGTGAGTTTTAAAGCAAATCTATATGCAAAATCACTGAACCTGGATGTCTGGAGTTGAGCCTTAACTTCATTTTCCTTAGTTTTTTAATATTTATTTATTTACAAAAATTTGCTCACAATCTTGGCAAAATTCATGGTAAATTTGCTAAAGTTGGTGTTTTTGTGAAAAAGTGGGAAAAAAAAAAGAAGAAAGAAAAAGGACCCTTGGGAATGGTTTGCCTAGTCTTGTTTTTCATTTAAATTTTTGGATGTTAAGTGCAGTTGTTAGATTGTTGATTGAGCCCCTCACACTCTCCATCTCAGGACTCAAAGATCTTGCTGATTTTCTTCCGGCGACGTTGGCCACCATTGTGAGCTACTTTTCAGCTGAAGTAACGCGGGGCATATGGAAGCCAGCTTTTATGAATGGAACTGATTGGCCAAGCCCTGCTGCGAATTTGTCTACTGTTGAGCAACAGATTAAGAAAATCTTAGCTGCTACCGGTGTTGATGTCCCAAGCCTTGCTGTAGGTATGTCCTTTTATTCTCTAGATATGTGGATTATCATTGTTATTTGTTGAATACATGTTATGAATAATCTCCATTCATTCTGCCCCCACTTCAAGATTAAATATTCTATCCTGAGTGACTTTCAGCAAAAGTTGCAACTCTGGAGTTTGAGGTACATAACATGTCGTATATTATATAAATGCATGGGTTGTATTGTAAAGGGTTCATCAATGATCAATATATTATTGTAATATGGATAAACACCTATAATAATGGCACAAAATGATCTTCTATTTTTCTGCAGTTGTTTGTAATTTTAATATACGTGGGACAAGAAATTTTGGGTTCAAGAAATCAATCTGTTGACGTTAGATATCTCAACTGCTTTGTTTGCAGGTGGGAGCTCTCCTGCGACGCTTCCTTTACCCTTGGCTGCCCTAGTAAGCCTCACAATAACTTATAAACTTGATAAAGCCAGTGAACGCTTCCTCACTATGATTGCCCCAGCCTTGAATTCCCTTGCTTCTGGTTGCCCCTGGCCATGCATGGCCATCATATCCTCGTTATGGGCCCAGAAGGTAAAGCGTTGGGGTGACTTTCTTGTGTTCTCAGCTTCTGGTACTGTTTTCCACCATAACAGTGATGCTGTGGTCCAGCTTATTAAGACCTGCTTCACATCTACCCTTGGGCTAAATTCCTCCCACATTTACAGCAATGGTGGTGTAGGTGCCCTCCTTGGCCATGGCTTTGGCTCCCACTTCTCAGGTGGGATCTCTCCAGTTGCCCCTGGAATTCTCTACTTAAGAGTGCATCGGTCTATCAGAGATGTTATATTCATGACAGAAGAAATTGTCTCTATTCTAATTCTCTCTGTTAGAGATATTGCAAGTAGTGGGTTGCCTAAAGATAAAGTGGAGAAATTGAAGAGGACCAAGTATGGGATGAGATATGGGCAGGTTTCTCTTGCTGCAGCAATGACACGTGTCAAACTTGCAGCTTCACTTGGGGCATCACTAGTTTGGATATCTGGTGGATCAAGTTTGGTGCAATCTTTGATCAAAGAAACTCTTCCTTCTTGGTTTCTATCAGTCCATGGATTAAGGCAGGAAGGTGGAGAATCTAGAGGTATGGTTGCGATGCTGTGGGGTAATGCGTTGGCATACTTTGCTGTGCTTTGTGGTACATTTGCTTGCAGAGTGGACTCATCATCACCAGCATCACACCGGCGGCCAAAGATTCTTGGGGCCCACTTAGAATTTCTTGCAAGTGCACTAGATGGAAAAATCTCTCTTGGTTGTGATTGTGCCACGTGGCAGGCATACGTGTCAGGATTTGTGAGCTTGATGGTTGGCTACGCACCAATGTGGTTGCTAGATGTCAACGTGGATGTGTTAAAGAGGTTGAGCAAAGGATTAAGGCAGTGGAACGAGGAAGAATTGGCTTTGGCCTTGCTGGGAATTGGTGGGTTAGGTGCAATGGGTGCAGCAGCTGAATTAATTATTGAAACTGAGTTATAAAGTGTCATACACATGTTTGGAAAAATGCCTGATTTACTTTTGTGTTTTATATCCTTGATACTACAGGTAGAGGCATTGTTTGTCCACTAGAATACATCATCCAATTAGTATATAGCTTTCTGTAGAATCGTAGGTCATGTAAATTTTGAACAGGATATCTACATAGAAGAATAGATTTTGTGTTTCTGTACATTTGTTTGGAAAATTTTCATGCTCATTATTATTTTCATTCTCATAACATGATGATCTGATTAAGGATAAAGTCATAAAGCTATGCACGCGCACATTCATGCCCACACATTTTACAACTGTAAAATATGTGAACATTTTACTTAGTAGAACGAGTGGAGGTCTAAAAGTAGGATAAAAAGGAATTAGCATGAGGAGAAAAATGATGTCTTCGTGTCAGAGTTGGGAATCAAATCTTAGAGCCCAAGATTTCTAATCCTCATATGATAATGAACTTTCTTGATCTTGGGTTTTTGAGGGAAAATTTTAAGCCTGTTTGAGATCCAATCAGAATTGAGACGCTCAATGAGTATTTCTTTTTTAAACCTCATGAATATAATTGTTAACCCATTGGTTTAAGGTGAACAAAATCATTTGCTTACTAGACTTGCAAGAAATTTATTGCTAACTCCTGTAATTGTTTGGGGGAGAATAAAGTACTTACAACTGAAATGAAAATCTTCAAAACACTCATCTATGACTAAAAGAACTTGTCGTGCTATCAATACCCTTAAGATATAATTATATTTTTACACAACAATTGAAAGATCTTGTAATTTGTCCAAATTTGCCTCCGCGGTGAGCGACTACATCACTATCATCATTATCATTTTATTTGGATAGGAAAATTGACAACCAAACATTTGTGCCAAAAATCTGTCCAAAGTACTCCACGAGTTAGCTCAACTAGTTTGAGTTTTTCAAAAAGGAAAAAGAAAAGACCTAGCCTAAGCCAAGCTTTTAAGTTTTAGGTCCTCCCCCAAGTTTTTGGAGGTCCATTAGATTTGTAGATTACAAGATAAGTGGCAACCTTATCTTGTAATCTATGACCCTTGTATAACAAGTAGTTTCACCAGTTAGAAATTTTGGATAAATTGCTAGCAATAGCCAGTAGGATTCAACTGTGTTCCATCAAATTTTATTTAGCTTAGGTCAACTCAATTTCTTAAAAACTGGATTTTCCAGGCTTGCTACTTTACCATCCATCTCAATTATGAAAACAAATTTCGCCTACAACAAGTTGAATCCTAGATTTCACATATTTTTATGGAAATGAGAAAAGAATATTGTTTGAATATAAGGTTTACTATTATGAACACATAGGATATGGCCTAATTACTACTGTTATATATATATATATATATATATATTCTTTCTTTAATGAACTAGTATAGAGATGAAAGACAGAAACTTCCACATCTTTCGCGTACACGTGATATGATAACTATAAAGTTTATAGTGCCAGTAATTTTCAGTAATAAAGAAGGGATAGGTTTGACCACAAGGGTGTGGCTTGATGGTAGGAGTCCTTGTCCTGCATCCAGAGTGGAGCAGTTCGAGAGATAGCTCCAGCAAGGCCCGTGTGGTACATGTGACATTATCCATTGTCGTCACGTGGTATGGGGTTAACGAGCCCACACCGCAAACCCCCTTTTTCATTCAGAAAAAAAGAAAAGAAAAGGGGGATAGGTTGGGTGGATCTCATGGATCCCAAACCCAAGAGCTAAATTTTGAATAGCAGAAACAAAATAAGAGGGCAATTCCTCTAAGCAAACATCAATTATGAAATTGTATTTCAAAAAGAAGTACATATTCTTTTAACAAATGTTAGGCTGAGAATGATCCAATTTGTGATTTCCATGCTCTCTCGTATTTTCCACGAACCTGTCTTCTTGAACTAATAAAAGCGAGAATAGGTTCTTGTTGACTGCTTGTTTGACGTAGGAAAAAAATTTGTATGCACCAGGCGCATACAACATCCCTCTCCTGACGTAAAAACAAATAATAATGGCAATTTAAAAAAAAAAACAAAACAAAGTGCCTTTCAAGACAATGGTGATACAGGTGATTTACCATATATCGGATGCATGTTTCTTTATTTACACGTGAAGTAGATGTGTCGAGTCCACTCCATGTAAATGGGAAGAATTATACCCTTTCTAAAAGTAATTATTTATTTATTTATCTATTATTATTCAAAGTTAGAAAGACTGGTTGAAAGGGATTTGTAAGACTTTGTGACAACATCATTTAATAAAAGATATTTTGTCAACGTTAGCAAAATAAAAAAAAACGGGGAATCCACTTAAGCAATAATAAACCACCAGATGAGATGAGGCGTCATTTTGCAGGATGATTGGTGAAGAGCTTATAGCAGAAACATCAATCTGAGGACGGGATGAGGCGTTAGCTGATTCCTCATTTAGTATTTTCCAAATGTTCTCGGCAATTTCCTCTATAACCTCTGACTCTGGACTGCAATTCCAAGCGTACCCACAATTATTATTATTTTTTTTTTTAAAAGAATAGAAGTTAGTGAAACAACTGATCATACAATAAATAGGAAATGAACTATGAAAAATATATAGAATGAAATGCCAAAAATTTAATTGGATATTCATTGAAATTTAATTGATTTACTGTATTTCTATGGCAAATTAAAACCAACTACTTTCAAGTAACTAACAACCAAAGATATAATGATTTGATTTTTGTTTTTATAATTTCATAAAATATTCCATATATTTAAGTGGATATATACTTTCTTGGTAGTGTTTGTAAGTAAAATACCAAATTAATTTATTTATCGTTTCGTATTATTTAACTTTAAAACAATTTTGTTATTTAATTAAAAATTTATATGCATATAGGCGTGTGATATATGATTTAAAATTTTATTATTAAAATATAGAACAATCTTAATAAATCAAAAAAAAAAAAAAATTCAAGATTATGATCACAATATAAAAATTTGGATGTGCACTAAAAATAGTAAAACATAAAACTAAAAAATATTAGTTTCGAATTGATAAAGATGTCGGGTACCATAGAATCAAGCATTCTCATCATACACACGGTATAAGTTATACAATATTTTCATAAGATATTATCAAAACCCAATTATTAAATATTCAATATATTTAAATTTTCTTAGAAGTGTTTTTGCGTAACAAAAACGAATTAAATTATTTATTGTCTCATATTATTACACTCTAAAAATAAATTGTTAATACATACATGTAAGGACACAATTCAAATTCCCAAACTATGACTGGAGGTAGATGGGCTTGAAAGGCCTTTCTTTACAATAAACTTGTAGAGGATGAGTTTGTAATCTAGATTTCAAGGATGGTTTAGACAATAAGGGAAAGAACGGGCTTTGGGCCCAATGGGACAAATTAAAGAGTTGTGTGGAAGAGTAAGACTGAGAATTACTCCTCAGACGAAATCTGAGGATAATTTATAATAGTATTTCCTTAAGTTTGGATACAAATATTGATTATCATATACTATTGGCTCTTTTTCTTCCTGAAAAAGCCTCCCCCTTTCTCGTATGTCTTCCCTTCTATTTATACTCCTCTCCTTCTCTTCATCATCTTCCACTTTATGGTTGCAATCCTGATTCTGGATACTTGTCCCATCCATTCTTTCCTAAAGCCCGCTGGGATTAGGGACCAAGTTCCAAACTCCATGCTCAGGTCCCATCCTTCCATCTATACAGTCAGCGTATCAATTACAGAGCTTTTAATGTATGGGCGGTGGTAGCAGCTTTACTTTAGATATTCCACCGCTCTTTCTATTGTCCTCCACGTGTACTGTGTATTCCCATAGTCGTAGGACTCTTTATAACATAACCCGGGGACACTAAACTTCTCGTCCTATATCCTCGGCTTAGAAATCCGAGGACAAATCTACTCCTCGGACGTATTTGGACATTTAGATACTCCAAGGTCATTTTGATGTCTTCGGATTTGGGTTTCTAGCCCAAAAGACTTCGTTGGGCCATCCTTCATAAATTACCGGGCCCAATACCCCTACAATACACATATAAAAATTTGATCCTCAAATTATAGAAGGAATTTGATAAATCAAATGAAAAATTCAAGATCATCATAAAAACAATAGGGTGAAAATATGGATGTTTACTATAACTAGTAAAACATAAGACTAAAAATATATTGGCTTCTAATCCAAAAGGACGTCAACTCCTATAAATCAAGCATTCTCATCATCCAAACACAACCATAACAGGTTATGATCAGAAATAATTCTATCTAAATGGTGAACCTAACTAGGAGATCATGGATATATTTGTACTTAGAACAAAATCATCTTAAAGCTCACCGATTAGATTGATTAATCATCTGACAATCGTTTCATAACAACCAAATCCTTATCAAAGAACCTTGGTTCTCCCATTATCATTCTATCCGCATTTGTCTCTTCCTCAAACTCAAATAAAAATTTATGCTCATCTATATCACAAATTTGGAAGCCCTTTCAATTAGTACTCCATAAAGGGTTAAAAGTTCTCACTACCGCATCTAAATTCAATACCCTTCTAGAAAGGAAGCAACAATAGCACATTGCGTTTTGCTTTGATGGTCAGATCAATTTTGCACCATTCATTTACCAAAAAGGAAAGCTTTTCCCACTTCCTCTTTTTTTTTTTTTGTGCCAATGTCTCCTTCCTGTGATATTCACAAAGAGAAACAATTCTCCACCCACCAAGGAGAAATGTAGGTTCTACAGAAGCCTACTCTTCATGTACTATGTAGTACCGTTTTGACAATTTGGCCAAAAAAAAGAGAATGATAAATGTTAATCATATATTTTTGCACTTAAACAAAAGTAGCCATTATTGCTAACCATTAACCAGTGCAATGCACATGAAGATTTAACATAATATGAAAGTTACTAATCATTAAAAAGCATTATTATAATTTTATTTGTATATGAAATTATATATTTGATTATTTTTTAAAAATATATTATATATGTATAGAGCATATATATGATCAATCAAAATTTAAACTGCTATAGTTTATATTTGTATATTTCAAAATACTATTATTTAGTACATAAATGAGAGCTATTTTTTATTTAAAAAATCATATGTATGTAAATAATATTACCGAAGTAGTGGTTTCAAATGCCAGCCTGCCCCTCCGCACACAAAAGGAATAGGTGCCGAGGATTTCCCATCTATTGTTCGCTGATGACTGTATTATTTTCGGTGAAGCAAGTATTAAGGAAGGAAATAGGGTTTTGAAGGTGCTTGATGACTATGAGAGAGAGTCGGGGCAGAAGTTGAATAGAGAGAAGACGTCGCTTTTCTTCAGCAAAATACGGATAGGGAGATCCAAGAGGAAATCAAAAACAGCTTTGGTGCTCAGATCATACACAAGCACGAGCGATATTTGGGACTGCCTACGTTAGTGGGGAGGGGAAAGAAGAAGGCTTTTAATTGGATAAAAGATCAAGTGGGTAGGAAGATAGTGGGGTGGAAAGGGAAACTGCTCTCAAATGCAGGTAGAGAAGTACTAATTAAGGTGGTTGCCCAAGTGACAACAACATACACTATGAGTTGCTTCAAACTCCCTGATTCCCTTTGTCGTGAGCTTAATTCCTTGGTGAGCCAATTTTGGTGGGGGCAGAAGGAAAAAGAAAGGAAGATGGCGTGGATTTCATGGGAAAACATATGCATCCTAAAATTGGAGGGTGGAATGGGTTTTAAGGACTTGAAAGCCTTTAACTTGGCGCTTTTAGCAAAACAAGGGTGGAGAATGAGTCAAAATCCGGATTCCCTCATTCATAAGGTGTTTAAAGCAAGATACTTTGCGGAAGGCTCGTTTATGGATGCACAAGTGGGTAACAAGCCATCATATGTGTGGAGGAGCATTATGGCAACTAAGGAAACCTTGGAGGTGGGATCAAGGTGGATAATTGGTAATGGGGAAACAGTGAATATTTGGTGTGACAGATGGCTACCTTTGTTGGATTTGTTTAAGGTTCTCAACCCCCAAGGACACAATACCGGCTTGGTGAAAGTGGCACAGCTCATTGATAGTGACACAGGTACATGGAAGACTGGACTCATAAAGGAAACTTTCCTTCCCCATGAAGCAGACTGCATTCTCAGTATCCCTTTGAGCCCGCGGCTACCAGAGGATTCAAGAGTTTGGGCGTGGTCTAAGAATGGCCTTTTCATGGTGAGAAGTGCTTATGGGGTGTCACTCAAACTGTTGAAGGCTAGCACGCCTAGAACATGCGGAGACAGCTCTGAAAAAGCCAAGGTAGCCCAGTTTTGGAAGGTGTTGTGGAAGATTGATTGCCCAAATAAAATAAAGCATTTTCTTTGGAGGGCTTGCAGAGAAATCTTGCCCACAAACTATCCACTACAACAAAAGTGAACTATGGTGACGAAACATTTCGTCACAATATTTCCTTATTTCGTCACCGAATACATATGGTGACGAAACAGCATTCGTCACCTAAGCTCCGTCACAGAATGTATTGGTGACGAAAATGTTTCGTCACCAATAAAAAAATGATAGGTGACGAAATTTTTTCGTCACCAATAAAAAATGATAAGTGACGAAAGTTTTTTGTCACCTAATATTTTCGTCACTAAACCTTATTTTCAGTGACGGAATATTTTGTCACCAAATATATATTTTTTCCCAATTTCAATAGATTCGGTGACGAAATTTTGTGTCACTAATTTTTTTTTTTTTTTTTAAAATTCAATAGATCAGGTGATGAATTATTTCGTCACCAATTTCTACTTATAGTCAGATATGGCAACGAAAATTATTGTCACCAATTTTATTTTTTTATTAATATTCTTTACATTTACTTGCCATTACATTAACCTGTTCATTTCTAACCAAATCCATAAAAACAAACATCCATTCATTTCTAACCAAATCCATAAAAAAAAAACATCCATACAATCTAAAAATGCAATAAAGATGTTCACAAAGTAATTACAACCATTTATATACAAATGATGTCTTAGCTTCCAAACTTTACAGAAAATTATTTGAGCTCAAGTAGTCTCACAAAAGCTATCTTTTTGCCACCAATCCCATATCTGCACAAGTATAAAGGAAAATACATCAATAACAAACTAGACTGCAAACCTATATCTCTGATAAGATGTACTAACAAAAAAAAATTATTAGTAGTAAGACAATGCAAATATTGTCCACAGAATACTCAATAACAAACTAGACAAAATAATCATAATGCAACATCATATGAAGCCAAACTATCAAAGAAAGAAGACCCACAACATTCTCATCAAATAAAAACCAAACCCACATCACAAACCATGGAGAAATCATAAAGAATGCAAAAAAAATCACAATTTAAAACAAAACAAATAAAGTGAAATCCAAAACAAAAACCCAGCCACCATCATAAACACAAACCTAACCACCACAATGAATAAAAAATCTAGCCAATACTTTTTTTTTTTTTTTAAAGAAAAAAAAAACTAGCCACCACCATTAAACAAAAACCACAGCCACCACCATTAACACAAAAACCCAGCCGCTACCATAAACAAAAAACTCAGCCATCACAATAAAAAAAAAACTTAGCCACCACCATAAACAAAAAACCCACCACCACTATTAAACAAAAAAAAATACAGTCACCACCATTAACACAAAAATCCAGCCACTACCATAAACAAAAAACTCAACAACCACCATTAAACAAAAAGCACAGCCACCACCATTAACACAAAAACCCTGCTACTACCATAAACAAAAACCTCACCACCACCATTAAACAAAAAAACACAACCACCACCATAAATAAAAAACTCACCATCACCATTAAACAAAAAACACAGCCACCACCGTTAACACAAAAACCCAGCCACTACTATAAACAAAAAACCTAGCCATCACAATAAACAAAAAACTTAGCCACCACTATTAACACAAATGACCAGCCACTATCATAAACAAAAAACTCAACAACCACCATTAAACAAAAAGCACAGCCACCACCATTAACACAAAAACCCAGCCACTACCGTAAACAAAAACCTCACCACTACCATTAAACAAAAAACACAGCTACCACCATAAACAAAAAATTCACCACCACCATTAAACAAAAAACACAGCCATCACTATTAATACAAAAACCCAGCCACTACCATAAACAAAAAACCTAACCATCAAATAAACAAAAGACTCAGCCACCATCATAAACAAAAAACCCATCACCACTATTAAACAAAAAAACACAGCCACCACCATTAACACAAAAACCCAACCACTACCGTAAACAAAAAACCCACCACCACCATTAAACAAAAAGCACAGTTACCACCATTAACACAAAAGCTCAGCCACTGTCATAAAGAAAAAACCCAACCATCACAATAAACAAAAAGCACAACCACCACCATTAACACAAAAACCCAGCCACTACCATAAACAACATGCAAGCTACCCGCTTGCTCCAAATCAACAACCCACAAATATATCAAGCACTACCAATTTCATTAAAAAAGTTTAAATAAGATTTTCAGTCCAAATCAACTTGTAAACTTCAATTTAAGTTTTAGAAGACAAAACCCTAGAGCAAAAAAAAATTAATACTAGTCTTAAAAGACCCAAAATCCTTACCTTAGCTTATAATCACAAAAAAGCCAAGCAAACTCAACCCTGCACAAATGAAAGTTCAACACAAGGTTTAATGGTCATAAATAATTATAATAAGTCACAAGGCTTAGTTGGCCAACACAAGAAATCTATTTACTTCTAAAAGAAAACGTAGTATTTTATTGGGGGAAAAAACATTCAAGTGGGTAAACTTTGGTTAAAAAAAAAGGAATTATACCATTCTCTTCTCAAAAAAAAAAATTATACCATTCAAACTAATATATATATATTTATATATATATATATCAAGCCCATTTACATAATATTAATAACCATTTGTTTCCATGAAACATTTGTGATCACACTGACTTTTTTCTGTGTGACAAAAGCAAATATTGAGCTTTGCACTTCTTGATTAATCTCGTTTAAATTAATGGCTTGCTTCCATGCACGTGATTCATTTACAAGTTAGACAGGAATTCCCTCCTCTTAAACGCATAGACCAAGGAACTCAATGGATAGAAATAGAAGATGACCCCAAGCTTAAATAGTAATAAAATCTAAAGTATCAAATATTTCAGAGCAAATCTCAGATCCCACCTAGTTGGGGAGTTCAAGGTACGAGATGGCCACCTTGTGTTTCTGTAAATAGTTGAAGGGAAAAGAAGCTAAACCAAATTAAGAGCCAATCACATATTTCTGTTATTGGGGAAAAAAATTGGTTCCCAATATACAAAAACTTCCATTTTTATGAGGTTTTTAAAAAGTGATTAATAATCAATCTTACCCCTAATAATTATTAGGAAAGTTAGATTCCCAAACACAAACCCGTGACTCTTGCTTTCAAACCAAAGCACATCTTGTTAAGAGATTGAAAAATACCTTTATAATCTAAAATTCATCACCAGTCAATAAGCGAGGAAATTGTCTAAACACTGACCCCCATATATATATGGACCATGGAGTATCAATTTAACTACCAAATAAAAGGGGTGGCCCTTTATGCATTTTACTTGTACAAATGAGACAATCACCAATAAAGTAAGAAAGCCCGGTTCCATGTTTTTGGGATAATCATGTAAAAACACATCTTGGATTTATAAGGGAACCCCTATTGTACTCGATTCCTACTGGTCATGGATGCAGATTTTGGGTTCTGTATGGATTTTAATGAGAGGAATCATTCATTCTCTCCCAAATATTTTCATATTAATAAGTCATAAATCTTTTCAAATAGACTATGAACTACAAAAGTATGAATATAATTTATGTGCATTCAAGGAAAAATATATAGTAAGATAAACTAATACATCAAATGCGGAAATTCTTCCAAAGCATTCAAGATCTTAATCAACCCTGTAATAGCAAAATCATGCTACAAAATTACAAATAAGTTGGTCTCCAAAGACATTTCCATCAACCAAACATGACTGAAAGATTTTATGAGATCAAAGTATTTAATGGTCCCTTTTCTGGCCATGTAACACATTTCTATATTTAAAAAAAAAAAAAAACTTATAGAATTTGTTCAGTATTGAAATTATTTTGATGGGTAAAACTTCCTTGTTACTCTACAATAACCATAGCATGTAAGCAATACAGAGTTTGCCATCTATCAGACCCAGCAGAAGTTAAATGCAACTAATATACTAAATAATCATTAGAACCACAAATTCATATTTAAAGGATATGGTAATCTCTGCAGTATAACTTTAAAAACAGAATTAAAGTTCATCCCCTATAGGAGAGAGAGAGAGAGAGAGAGAGAGAGAGAGAGCTTACCGATCAATGAGGGAGGAGAGGCGTGAGGTCTGTGGGAGGTAGAAATGCTTGAGTAGAGGAGCGAGAGAGATAGGTTAGGGTTTTGTTTTTCAAATAAAAAAAAATGAAAAAAAAATTGGCGCTGAAAATTGGGCATGGCGCTGAAAAAAAAAAGCTAAAAATTAAAATTAAGATGAAATTTATGTTGGCGCCAGCAATTGAACCCTTGAGGGAGTGTTACTCCAAAAACAATGCTACCAGTAGACTAGTAAAATACCTCCGAAACCTAAAAATGACCATAATACCCTCGAAACCAAAAAAATTGACCAAAGTACTCCCAAAACTTAAAAATTACCAAAATACCCCAAAAACTCAAAAAATGACCAAAATATTCCCGAAACCTAAAAATTACCAAAATACCCACAAAATCCAAAAAAATGACCAAAATACTCCCAAAACCTATAAATTACCAAAATACCCCCAAAACCATAAAATTACCAAAATATCTCTGAAACTTAAAAAATGATCAAAATACCCTCGAAACCCAAAAAATGACCAAAATACCCCTGAAACTTAAAAAATGACCAAAATACCCTCGAAACCCAAGAAATGACCAATATACCCCCCCAAAACCTAAAAATGACCATAATACCCCCGAAAGCCAAAAAAATGACCAAAATACTCCCAAAACCTATAAATTACCAAAATACCCCCCAAAACCTTAAAATTACCAAAATATCTCTGAAACTTAAAAAATGACCAAAATACCCTCAAAACCCAAAAAATGACCAAAATACCCTTGAAACTTAAAAAATGACCAAAATACCCTCGAAACCCAAGAAATGACCAATATACCCCCCCAAAACCTAAAAATTACCAAAATACCCCCGAAAGCCAAAAAAATGACCAAAATACTCCCAAAACCTATAAATTACCAAAATACCCTCCAAAACCTTAAAATTACCAAAATACCCTTGAAACTTAAAAATTACCAAAATACCTTCAAAACCCAAAAAGAAACCTCATTATTTATAGTAATAAGCGACGAAAAATTATTTTGTCTCCTAAAACACCTAAATCTTTATATTGGGTGACGAATATAGAATTTCATCACCCAAGATAGGCCTTTGGTGATGCAAATATTTTGTATCGTTACATTTGTGTTTTTTTTTAATGACTTATAGTGACGAAATAAATATTTTCGTCACCAATTTGAACATCTTTAGTGATGAAATAAATACTTCGTCACCAATTTGAACATCTATAGTGACGAAATATTGATTTCGTCACCCATTTTAAATTTTTGGTGACAAAATCTTCTTTTCCTCACCGGATGCTAACATTCAGTGACGAAATTGTTTATCCTCACTAAATTTCGTCACAATAGCCCACTTTTGTTGTAGTGTATCGCTTGGCAGCGAGGAAGGTGAGCAACAATGATAGGTGTGGGTTTTGTGGGGAATGTGAGTCATCTGGACATACCCTTTGGGACTGTAAAGTTGCTGCTGAGGTATGGAAGGAGATGACACTCGATCTCCCTGTGTTACCCCAACCCATGAGGGACTTTGTGGACGTGGTTTGGGCAGTGAAGGAGAGGA
Source organism: Castanea sativa (assembly GCF_040712315.1). Lineage (NCBI taxonomy): Eukaryota > Viridiplantae > Streptophyta > Magnoliopsida > Fagales > Fagaceae > Castanea > Castanea sativa. The sequence goes on along the minus strand of NC_134022.1, from coordinate 21,071,288 downwards.
AGGAGAACGTGGATTGGGTGTTGTTTGCAATTACGGCATGGAATATATGGAACAACAGAAACAAATTCAAGCATGAGGGTACAAGCAAAGAGCTGAGCAGAATCGCCAGGGAGGTATGTGAGTATGGGAAGGAAATAAAAGGACTGCAGCTGCCCTGCCCTCGCAACAAGGCCTCACCTTGCAATCAATGGAACCCACCAAGGGAGGGGAGGTATAAAGTGAATGTGGATGGAGCAACTTTTGCGAATTTAGGATGTTGTGGGGTCGGAGTAGTCATTAGAAACGAAGAGGGTCTGATTATGGGTGCGATGAGTAAGAAAATTCCCTGCCTTCTAGGTGCTACGGAGGTTGAGGCGAAGGCGTTGGAGGAAGGCATTCAACTTGCTTGGGATTTGGGGCTTAGGGACTTAGATCTTGAATGTGACGCGCAGGTTGTGGTAGGGGCAGTAGCTGGCAATGACTTGGGCCCTTGCTCTGTTCAAAAAGTGGTGGAAGACATCAAGGCAGGGCTGACAGCGTTCAGATCTTGGAGCTGCTCACATGTCCATAGACAAAGCAATATGGCAACACACATTATGCCTAGGGAGGCATGGAATGTAAGTGATTGTGTAGTTTGGGTAGAGGACACCCCTTCTATAATAGCTAACCAGGTTGTTCTGGATGTAAGTGCAATGGAAAATTGTCCTGAGTAATGAATGTAAGACATGGTTTCACTATCAAAAAAAAAAAAAATGCCAGCCTGCCAAGTTCACAGTGTCCCTCAAAGCAACCTTCCAATTGTTCACCTTGTCTTCAGGGCCATTCAGCAGTGCCTCCGTGAAATTCCCCATCCATTTTCACACATCGGATGGAGACACATGGTAGAAAATAGGGAGCAGTACCCTTGATAGAACACCCTTTTGCATTCCATGATCTTAACCAGCTCATCCAAGCACAAATTTGAATTAGTATAGTTTTTAGAGAACACCACAACCGCAAATCTTGATGTCTCGATTGCCTTCATTAGTTCAGTCCAAATAAATTCTGATCTATACACATGAATCCCTTTACGGTCTAAAGCAGCAAAGAGATGACTGGTAAAACTTTTGCGGGTATCTTCCGCATGAAAACTAATGAAGACCTCATATTCATAGGTCAATGTTGGGGTCGATAAGTATGGGGCAAAGTTTTCTTTGCCATGGTGTTCGTTAATAGCAACTTTTGACTTTTTTTTTGGTATAAATTAATTTTTGTCTTTGAGGGCATTTGGATTCAACTTATCCCAGCTGCGTTTTGCGTTTCAGCGTTTTCAGTTTTTTTTTTTTTTTTTTTTTTTTCAAGCCGTAGTTGTTGACTAATTCCTCATGAACAGTGCATCCGTGCACTGTTCATGGACCCACAAATTTCACTTTTCAGCAACTTTTTCATTAAAAATGGGTCCCACGGCACTATTCACACATTTATAAATTATTTTACTACAGTGTTTTCAGTTTTCAGCAATAAGTTCTATCCAAACGGACCCTTTATCTGCCACTTTATGTTTTATTTTTAAGTGTAGGGTCAACTTTATAAAGAGAAAAAAAATATGACATTGACCAAAAGGACTAATTTTATGTCATTTTCATTTATTTATGTAATTTTTTTATTAAATGGGACCCACTTTTGTATAACCTTAATAAACACTTATGCTGTGCTTGTTAACATTTGCCTTTTTGTTTTTGTCTTTTGTTATTTCTTTTTTGCTCTCTAGAGAGAACACTTCCTGTGACAATTTGGTATTTGGAAAAAAAAAAAAAAAGAAGCTAAAATGCTAAAATGCAAAATTCAGCATTTATTTTTTACCTAAATTCATTTCAATTCTCTAATTTTGTTTTTGTTTATTTCAATCATCTAAATTTCAAGTTTATTCAATTAAGACATCTCCATTAACTTTTGTTATATATTGTGGTTAATTTTTCAATTTTTTTAATCAAAAATTTTAAATTAAAAAAATCAAATTAATAATTGAAAAATACTTTTTAGTAAAAAAAAAAAAACGAAAATTGATGAAGAGACTTTAATTAAATAAACTTAGAATTTAGAAAACTGAAATAAAGTTTGGTGATTTTTTTTTTTTGTTGAGAAAAGTAATCTGGTGAAACTTAGATGGTGGGTTTTGTATTTTAGCCTTGAAAAAAATAGAGAATGATAAATGTTAATTATCCATTCTCTATATATTAAGAGGGTTCACATTTCAAAAAGTTAGTTATTATTTCAAAAATTGTAAAAAATTTCCTTAATCTAATTAGTTAGTCTTTATTCCTATAAAAAAAAAAATAATAAGGTTAACGATGTAATTCAAAAAAAATTTTAAAAAAAAAACTACGCAATAAGCTTTTTTCCCTCAAAATTAGCATAAAACTTTCTATTTAAATATATCTTACACACGTTTTATAATTTTTTCCCTAAAAATTAGCACACACTAAACTCATTAGTTTACTCTTTAAAATCTTAAATTTTAGTTTCTTAAAAATATTGTGTAACTCATTAACAATAGACAAATTTAAATTAAAAAATTATGACATTAAACTCAAAAAATAAAAAAAGAGCCTCATTATACATGCGGAACACTTGTGATGAGGCTAATTATATATTATGCACATTAAATTATAAAAAAAAACTAGTATGTAATATGGTGAAATCTTATAATTATAATTGTTATTAATAGACATTTATTATAATTTTGTTTTTATATAGAATTATATATTTTAGTATTTTTCTTTAAATATAGAATTAAATTTAAATTATATATATATATATATATATATATATATATATATATATAGAGGATTGGGTTAAAGTTACACCTAGTGTAACTTTAAGTAATGTTATTAAAATTTTAGTTTTCTAAAAATATCATGTTAATTCATTAACAATAGACAAACTCAAATTGAAAAATTATGATATTTAAACTCAAAAACAAAAAAAAGAGTCTCATTATACATGTGTAACACTTGTGATGAGTGTAGTTATATATTATACACATTAAATTATAAAAAAAAACTAGCATGTAATATGGTGAAATCTTATAATTATAATAGTTATTAAGTGACATTTATTATACTTGTTTTTTTTTATATAGAATTATATATTTTAGTATTTTTCTTTAAATATAGAATTAAATTTAAATTTTATTATAATATATATAAGGTTAAGTTCAAGTTACACCTGGTGTAAATTTAAGCAATATTACACCACTCAATATTTTTTAATTGGATGTGAATTTTGATAAATGTACCGTTAGATTACATTATCTAGGCCTGTCCACAGAAAAACCGGTAACCGACCCACCCGAAGAAACCGTCCGATCCGGCTCGAGAACCGGCTGACTCGACGCCGGTGACGGTCGGTGGCGGGTCTCTGACTCTAGAAACCGTAGAAGGCAGGTCGGTTGGCGGGTTTTCTCCCCAAAAATCCGAAAAACCCAAACTGACCAGCGAAAGCCCATAATCCAGCGAAAAATTCCAGATATCGGCAAGCAAAACCCATATTCTGGCAAGCAAAACCCAGATTTTGGCAATAAATTTCCAGATCTCGGTGAAAATATCTAGATTCAGGCGATATTTCATGTAGATTTGACTAAATTTTGACTATATCTCGCAAAATCTCATCGAATCTTGTGAGATTACCGCCGGATCTGGCGAAATCTCATAGATTTCGATGAGATTTTCGCCGAAACTGGGTTTTGCTCGCAGTTTCCTCACTGTTTTCTCAGAGTTATGACGCCGATCGATCCATTCGCCACCCGTTAAAGTCCGACTCGGACCGATCCGTTTACTCCAGCGGTCGGCGGCGAGTGAGATTTTTCCAGACCCGATTCCGTCGGGTCGGTTCCGAGATGGGCACAAACTCGACTCGGACCGACCTGCGGACAACCCTAACATTATCTTTGTATATTCTCCATGCTTGCCAAATTTCAAGGTGATTAAAAATTAATAGTTATGTCATCAATCAATTGTTTAAATTCAAGTTTTTATAGTTTAAAATAATACATAAAAGATGAGTTTATTGATCGAATGATAAATAATATCCGATTGACATAAAAACTAGCATGAATATTAAGAACATATAGAATATGTAATTCAACAGTGGGTTTTTAAAAATATGAATTCTATAACATGTTTGCAAGCCTGTCAAACATGTAATATATTATATACCTATATTGTTCCAAATGTAAGCCTGTCAAGTTTGCGGCCTCCGTCAATTCAGCTCTCCAATTGTTCACCTTGTGAATAGGGCCATTCAGGAGCGCCTTTGCAAAGATTCCCTTTTGTTCTGGCACCTTGAATTCAGACACATCATAGAAAATAGGCAACACCCTTTGATTTAACACACTTTTGCATTCCATGATCTTCACCAGCTCATCCGAGCACCAATCCGAAGTAGCATATTTTTTCGAGAACACAACAATTGCAATTCTTGAAGTCTCAATTGCCTTCAACAACTTGGGTCCAATCTCTCCCCCTCTAAGGAGATTTATGTCATCTCTATATGCATGGATCCGTTTATGGTCTAAAGCGGCAAGAAAATGGCTGGTAAAGCTTGTGCGCGTATCTTTCCCTCGAAAACTAACGAGCACCTCATATTCATATGTCAATGTTGGGGTTGGTAAAGATTGATCAAAGTTTTCTTGGCCTTCGGAATGAGTCATGGTCGGAACACACAGTTCTAACTAAAGTAATATTGGTGTGAGCAAAGCAACAAGGACCAATAAGAATGGAGCAAAAGAACGAGCCATGGTTGCAACACAGAGGAGCAAAGGAGCAGGAACCGTTTTTTTTTTTTTTTTTCAATTTCTCTCTTCCTCTTTTTTCGTTTCCGCAAGAAAGTAGTGTAAATTTAATTTATGTGCATGCGGTAGAAATCATATATGGCAATATAAATTTTATGGTGAAGGAAGATAAAAAGGAAATTGGAATGAGAACACAAAGGATTGGGCTATGAAGCATGGGTGCAGATTCGAATTCGGGTGTGAATGTGGGTGCAAGACTTGGCAATTTTTGAAAAAGTAGGATGCGGGTGTGACATGATACATTTTTAATAAATCATTAAATATATTTTTATATAGTGAATTTAATGTATTTTTATATAAAAAATTCAAATAAAGGGGCAGAGTTTATTATTAAAAAACAATTATTTATGATTTGTTTTTAATAAAATCAATATTTTTGATAATTGTAAACAAAAAACCACATTCCAATGAGGTTCCTTTGCTCCTTTTCCAATTCCCAAGCCCACCCACGTGAAACAATTGACTTTCACACCTACTTAATTTATATTCTTTTGTTACAAACATTGTTTCTTCTTCCTCACCTCTTCTAAGTTCTAACCATTTCTTCGTGTCTTCTCATCTTTTTTTTTTTTTTTTTTTTTTTTCTCTCACAAGTTCACATGAAGCAGAAGAATGGTGGCCAGCGGCCCATTTCGGCCTATTTCGGCGGTCGTATCGGTCTATTTCAGTGGCCGTTTTGGCCGAAATCAGATCGTATTAGTTGTTTTGGCTCCCGTTTTCGCAGAAATTGGGTTGAATCGGCTCGAATCAAACAGAATCGGGCTAAATCAAAGAAAAACAATTGCTAATCGGCGCATCGAATGCCGGACATCGCGTCGGGGTGAGTCCAGTGTAGGTGCGGTAGCCCTGGAGCCGCACCCGTGCTTTCTAGGGATTGAGTCTAGTTTTTTATCAACACACAATTGATCAACACCCAAATCCGCAAAAAAATAATCAATAAAAACAACACTAGCTTTATTTGGTCAAAATACAAAAATCAAGACCCAAATCCATTAACAATTAATCAGTCAAAACAATAGAAGCTTACCCAAAATCAAGACCCAAATCTGCAAGTCAACACAAGGGCGATCTACCTCATGACAGAGGTGAAGGACTGGTCAGAGGGATGAGGAAGACAATGGGGCGGTGGAGGGGGACAAGCGCGCGGCAGTAGACAGGCGTCGTTGATAACTTAATGTGATTCTCTCTTTATCTCGGGTCTATGGCTGGGGTTTGGGGAGAAGAAAGTGATTACTGATAAAAGAAAAATAATTAAATGGGTAAATTGTCATTTTGCTCCCTAACCTTTGAAATTTTCCTCTCTCAAATTTAAATTTTGTTATTATTATCATTATTATCTTCTACCAGTTTTCAACGTAGTAACCTAGTATGTAGTGTGAGTGCAAAAAAAAACAAAAAAAATGGTTGTCGCCTTTCCGAAAGAGGATCCATTTAGCATTTTTGTTCCAGTAGGATTTGAAATTAGCAAGGTATGCTTCAGATCAGGGGCGGAGGTAGGGGGGTCGAGAGGGGGCAATTGCCCCCCTGACCTCACCCAAACCCCACCCCCCGGTTAGATATATAGATATATATATATATATATATATATATATATATCTCTCTCTCTCTCTCTCTCTCTCTCTCTCTCTCTCTCTCTCTCTCTCTCTTTTAGATTTAGTATTTGTTTTGTATAAGTTTTTGTTTGCTTTAAGCTTATGGTCTTCAACTTTGCAATTGCATGTAATTGTGCTACAGGGCTGTCACTCTTGGCTCCAGTTGTAATATACTCTTCTCAGCCAGTGATTAGTAAGAAGCTCTTTTAACTTCGTATAATAATGACTATATATTGATTGTTTTTTTTTTTTAACTTTTACTTGTTTGAAAAATATACTTATAGTCACCTATGAAGTATCTTAAATATAACAACATTTATACTAAATCTAGCGTTATGCACAATGAAAAAAAAAAAAAACTTAACACTTACCTTATATTTATATGTTAATCAAATTTTTTGTTTAATTAGTTAAGTATTTTTTATTATACTAATTAAAAAAATTGAAATTGATTTCTCTTCAATTCTTTATTTTCATCTTGCCCCCCCTAAATTAAAATCCTAGTTCCGCCACTGCTTCAGATATACAAGTTCACGGGACTAGTTGGTCTGCACTTTGGCTCCCTATTGATTTGTTTTGAGAAGATGCTATAAATGAATAAATTACAGGAGGCCTCAACTAGTGCCGTTGAAATTTTTACTGGTAGGAATAGATGATACTTTTGTTCTTCTAGCAATATTATTGAACTACAATTATTGTTGCAGGTTTTGTAAAGATTCTGTAGGCTGTTAATGGTACCACATCCAGATGGCACAATACATTTTTTTAGGTTTATAATTTGCAGCTCTACGGCTAGTATAAAGGGTAGGAATTGATTTGTAAGGAAATCATGCTTACCTCTTTAACCATTGATTTATTCTTTTTATTGGAAATAAACCATTGATTTATTCTTGTTATTGGAAATAAAATCATTAAAAGGAGAGAAAAAGAAAACAAATTAAATGTTTTTTTTGAGGGGGTGGGGTTGGGTTGAGTTGGGGTTATACTCTCCACTTGCTTTGAACATATGCTGCATAAATTTGAAAAAAAAAAAAAAAAAAAAAAAAAAAAAAAAAAAAAAAAAAAAAGAAACAATTATCCAACTTCAAACCATTGTAATATCTTAATTAAACTTGCCCAGGTACTATTGGAAAATTTATTGGTTTTGAAACATGCGACATCTGAGGCTTTAATGGCAAGAAATCTGATGGGAAAAGTTTTTTTGGGTGTAACTTCTAACGGACACATTGGTATATTATTTGGATTAAAAAATATAATTTTTTTTAAAAAAAATTCATAATTCTTAATCAAGTGATTCAAATTCTTGCATTTGTCGAGGATCTCAAAGACCCACATCATAGATGGGAAGAACTTGAAGATTCACAATAAAGAGAAGAACAATGAAATGAACAAGAACAAATAAGAGGGAAAAAATGGCTTAAAAATATATAATCGTTTGCGTTATGATGTTCGCAATAATGGATACCCTAATTTGTAGCAAAATTTAGATGGCAAGATATATGGCATCCAGGCGCGTAACTAGAAATTTTTATTTGTGGGGCCAACTTATGATAATAATTTATTAGCTTATACAAACTTTAATAAACATAAACAAACACAGACATCTATACAAGCATATAATTTAGCATCCTCCATAGTGAATCTTTAAAGCTTTCATTTTTAATATAAGCTACCAAATTATCAACTAAAGTGATTTAAAAATTTTCAATTGAACTAATGAAGTATTCAAAGACATGAATGATTCAAAAATTTAATAGACACAAGAACATATTTTACAATAAAAAATGAATGTAAGAAAGAAAAAAAAACATTATCTATAACACTAGACTAATTGGACAATTTTTTAAAGAGTATTATTAGACTAGCTCAAATATTTGGGGGAGCAAATACCATTTTTGTAAGTTAATAATTAAAATGTTAAATATTTATATATAGTATCAAAATATTTTTAAAATTTGGCTCCTACTCATACATGTAGCTAGGGGTGTTTGCGGTGCGGTGCGGTGCGATTTTAAGTCATTTTTAGCACCGCACTTTGCGGTGCGGTTTAGCTAAAATCATAACTGCATCGTACCTTATTTTTGCAGTCACATGTGAGGTGTGGTGCGGTTTAGAGTTTAGCCAAAACCATAACCGCACTGCACATCTTTTTTGCGGTCGCATGTGCGGTGCTATGTATAAGATGCGGTCTGAAATTGATATATTTTTCAAATTTTGGGCTTTTCCTACCTAGCCAAAAACTAATTTTTCTCTTTTTTTGGGCCAAGTTTTAAATTATTGAACTAATTTTTCTTCATTTTGGGTTGACTTTTCTAGTCAACACTAGCTAGGACTATCAAACTTTTTTTTTTTTTTTGAAAACTAAGATTATTAAACTATTAATAATATATTTAACATTAAAAATAAATATATATTAATATATAGAGAGTAGGGATGGCAATGGGGCAGGGCGGGGCCGAAAGATGGGATCTTCGCCCCCGCCCAGTATAGATTTTTCTTGCTCCATTCCCGCCCTGCCCCGCCCCGCATGACGGGGAAAAATTCTTGCCCCATCCCCGCCCCTTAAGGCCCCACGAAGACCCACCCTATACCGTAAAACTTTATTTCTTGTTAATTTTCCCTATAACTATTACCATTTTTTCAAATAAAATGACATGTTTCAATATTAAAAATATACTTGAAATTATAAATAAATTTATCCTATCAAATCAAACTAATTTTTAGCAAAAACTAAATAATATTATCTAAATGTTTAACAAGACAATGTCACAACAAAAATCTCATAGTATGACACAAAAATCTCATATTATGTTAATGATGAATAGTAAGTTGAGAAAGACATTTGAATCATGAATGAAAAGATAAAAAAAAGAATTAAAATCAGTACCTTATTTCCAACTTTGCTTGAGAGAAAAGAGAGGTAGAACCACGTTAGGTAGAATAAAATAAGTTGATGATATTTTTGTTTAAATAGTAAGATTTTAGAGTATGAAAAAATTATAATTTAATCCTTATTAATGCGGGGTGGGGCGGGGATGGGGCGGGGTGGGTCTAAAAAGTGTAAATCCATCCCCGCCTCGCCCCGTGATGCAGGTCTAAAATCTTGTCTCATCCTCGCCCATCACCTTTGCGGGGCAGGGAAAACCCGCAAGGGGCGAAGCGGGGAGGGGCGGGTCAAGCGGGGCGGGGAAAAATTGTCATCCCTAATAGAGAGGATGCGGTGTGGTGCGCTTTATGCAGTTTTTTTATTATAAAACCACAAACCGTACTGCACCATGCAGTGCGGTGCGGTGCAATTATGCTATTTTGCAGACAATTTTGGTGTGATTTTTGCGGTTCGATAAACACCCCTACACGTAGCTCCGCTGGATCAAAGAAAAGGGAATGCAAGAGTATATATCTTATATAGCATTACAGATATGGAAGAAAAAAAAAATCTGATAAAACAAATCAAAAAAAGAAAAAAGAAAAAAGAAAAAGGAGTAGTATATTTTACCTAACGGCCAGACGAAGTGGCCCAATTGCCCAAGTCCATGCCTTTTCTACTGTGAAGTGTGAACAAAATAAAATAATATGAAAAAGTCATCGTTCAGCTACTTCTGTCTCCAACTAGATTTTCTCAGCAGCCAAACATTAAAATTTTTATCTGTACCCCGGTCCTCGCGATAAATGGGTCGAATTGTCTCTCCTAATTCTCAGCCGATATATCCTTGTTGGGAGTCAACGTTAGCGAGTTCTTCATCTTCATCTTCATCTTCTTTGTCTTGGTCGACTCCGATGACGACATCGACGTTGATTACCGAGACGGTGAATGGATCCCACAGGTTCAACATCTCAGGGTACTCGCTCGTGAAAGGTATGGGGATCGGAAAGTACGTGGAGTCCGATACTTTCACCGCCGGCGGGTACTCTTGGGCCATCTATTTTTACCCGGACGGCAAGAATGTGGACAATGATACGTATGTTTCGCTGTTTATAGTTTTGGTGAGCAAAGACACTTCTGTGAGAGCGCTTTTTGAATTGACGCTTTTGGATCAGAGTGGGAATAAGAGGCATAAGGTTCATACCCAGTTCGGGAGGACGCCGGGATGTGCGCCTTACATGATCAAAAATCGCGGTAGCATGTGGTAATAATCGATTATGCTTCTTAAATTTGTGTCTTTTTATTTTTGATGATCTTGATTATAATTGTTATGATTATGCTAGTGTTTGTTATGTTATGTAGTGGGTTTTTATTTATTTTTGGTAAGCGTGTTTAATGTTAATGGGTTTGGCTTACTTTCATACGAAGATAAATGAATCCCTCTCTGCTTTTTGTTTTAATGAGAGACTACCGCATCAATTAAAATTCCCTATCATTTACTATGGTATATTTAAAATAAAACTACATGTTGAGTTATAAAAGTACTGAAGTAACTGAGAATAAACCATGAAAGTTTTACTGGGAAATTGAAAAGGCTGTGAAAATATTAATTATTATTTTTTTCATAAAATTTTTTTAAAAATGGTTTACTAACTTGTCCCTTAATTAAATTCTTGAACTATATGGTCATTAGAAAAGATAATTTGAAAAAGCTATCGAAACATTTTTTACATTTTTTTTTTCATAAAAACTTTCTTAAAATGATTCACTAACTTTTCCCTGAAATAAATTCAAACATATGATTATTTTGAATTATATGTTCATGGGAAAAGATAGAATTATTTGTGTTTTAGTGGATAATGCTATTCAATTGGGGAATCTAATGTACTGTAAGACTGCACATAAGGTACTGTACATAAGTTCTCTCTAAAAATGTCCTTTGTTGGATGATGTTTGTTTGAAATAGTACCCCATGCTTGCATCGGTTACTTCATTTTGAACGACTTAATGACTCATGAAAAAAATATCATATTTATTTTTTAAAATTAAACACATACCATTTACAAAGTTTCATTTAGTATAAAACAGGGGAGTAATTGCTTATAGGATGCTAGCCCTATACAAAATACAATTACGCACAATGTTACCATTTTTATTGTTATAGTTAATCGTGCTTGCCCAGTCCTGGGTTAATGGGCCAACTGTGTGATTGAGCTCACAATTTACTTATTACTGTGGGTTTATGGGTATCCTACAACGAGTAGTTCCTCAAGACAAAGATTACGGCCCTCTAAGATGGTTAATCACCCTAACAAAACACTTTTACTCTAGGATTCCCTCACTTGCTCCCTCTATTTCTTGGTTCTCTACCACCTAGTGTCAAACCCTTTTCTTTCCCACTCTTCATCTATTTATAGCCTTCCTATAGTGGGTCAACAATGATTGCTTTACAACAGTACACGTGTGGGTGGGGTCCATTTGGATTATTCTTGACAAGGGTGGATCCCACTTTGGAAATAGGAATTGGGGTGTTGGAACTAGTGCTAGACACCAAATATTGCTCGGCAGCAATATCCCCTAAGACACTACCGAGGTATTTCGGAATACACCCGAACAACAACAGTTCCTCGGCCCGAAATAGTCCTTGGCCCAACCTACTGTGCGTTTAGTACCCTTTGGATTCACAAGTATTGGGCCTACGTTCACAGGCCGTACAACTTGGGGCCTAACAGTAATAGGCCTATGGTTGTATGCCATACATTAATAATAATTTGATTAAGTATAAGAGCAATTGCATGAATTGTGGACAGAAACCAATGGTAAGATTACGAATTTTTGAAGTAATAGTAAGTGGCACTTTTTTCTTGTTATTGTTGTTGTGGAACTGAAGTTTTGAAAGAGGTTGATATGTTCAAGTGGGTGGTGGTATGCTTGTTGAATTTGATAGGTAATGATTTTCTAGGCTTGAATTTTAGAGCTGAGCTAGGATTGTTAATGTGAGAACCCCTTGTTTATGTAAAGACGTAATTTCCTGGCAAACACTGTTCAAAATTTGTGTGGATTACTTGAATCAATAAAGCCTTTATTCCATATAATGTTAGCTTGCTGGATGAGTAACTTTCTCGACTAGTGGGGGTCTGCTACATGAAATCTTTTCGGCCTCCCAGCTATATGACATAAGAAAGCTAAATAATGTATAAAATATATTTTTTGATAGGTACAAATGATGTACAAAATATGAAGCAACAAGCATCTATTGTTAGACTCATAAATTTCTAGAAAGCTTAGCAACAAACAATGTTACAACAAACATATCCATGAGATTAAATTGAGATCAGTAGAATAATCTTATTATTCCATATCACATTAGAATTAGATGGAACCAGACAGAGGGTGTTTTTCTGATGTATGAACTTTTTTTGAGTACTTGTAAGGAGTTTTGAACTCTCTTATATGTAATTCTTTGGCTAGATGTATATAATTTTGTAGATGAATAATTTGAAAATGTAGTGACCTTAATGTTTATTTATTGTGTATGGTTTCATTTTGAGCTATTGAAGAGATTAATAGAAGCAAGATGTAATATTTGGCTCATCTAATTAGTTCACCATATATTGTGTTGTGAATTTGTGATGCAAAATCTTGTTGATTAGGCGTGATACCTGCCATGGACTTTTCAGGGGACAACTATGTTTGATTCGATGACTACTATATGCATCTTGTGAGCATAATGTTTTTATGCTATCATGTTAATACTTATGACCTACATGCAATCATTTTCAATTGTATACCTTTGCTCCATTTCTCATTTAATGTAATCAAGTGGTAAGTGTGGTATAATAGTTTTGTTTGTTGGATGTTGTAGAGCGATTTATCAAAAGAACTGATCTAGAGACATCTGACTACCTCAAAGATGATTGCCTCAAGGTTCACTGTAGGGTAGGTGTTGTGAGATCATACAAAACCTGCTCTATTGCAGTACCGCCTTCTAACATTGGTCAGAATTTGGGGCAGCAATTTGAAACTGGAAAGGGAATAGATGTGAATTTTGAAGTTGATGGGGAAACTTTTGCTGCTCATTCTGTTGGGCATAGTTCTGATTACGAAGGTTCATCGCCTGAAAGGACTGCTTCTCAACCCTCTAGTCATGTTGAAGACCCTAGTGGTTCTTTCCTGGAGAGGTACCCTCAGTTTCCTCCATGGTCATGCCAAGTGAAAAATCAAGATGGATCTATCAGATGTATGCAACTTGAAAGGCTGAAACAAGCTCCAAATGTTCCATGGACAGGCCCAGTATATGTCTTGCATTCATCTAGTGCTTTCCACTTTTGGTGCATACCTAATAGTTCTCTTCATGCAGATTGGGGCTGATCTTGTTGATGAGAGCATGTTGATGATTGAATCTCTTAAACAAGCCATTTATACCCAATCGGACCAAAAGGTCTCTTCGGTGTGTTCTTGCTCTTTTGTCTTTTGTAGATTCAATGTTTGCAATTTGTGAAGTTGGGTTCTTAGATCATTTATCCTTGCAGAGGGCCCAGTTGGCAAGCTCACCGTCTCTTGTCCAAACTTTGGAGAAATGGTTTGAAAGGCTTATAGTTGGAGCTCGTCCAAGTTGATCACAGGGGGATGATGAAGGAGGTTCTGGGAGACGTGGTACAAGGAGGCCGTCTCGTCGGAGAACCCAAGGTCCTTCTGATGAAGATGAAAACAATCAGCCCTGCCAATTCCTTGCAAAACACGGAAACTTACTTTGTGTTGTTTTCTTGTTTTATTGTTTATTTATTTTTTTGTTTACTTGTTTTTTTTTATTTTTGGGTCCGTGATTTAGGGGTGTTTAAAAAGCTGCTCTAACCACATGGCTATACTTGAACCAACCAAAACTGACTACAAAATGTGGTCGCTGCAACGCCAACAGTGGTGGAGGTGTAAAAACTGCACATGCACCTGCAGGTGCAGGTGTGATGCGGCTTTAAGTTTTGTTTTCTGAAAATTGCTAATATATGGATTGTAGCTCTATTTTTTTTGGGGGGGGGGTCTCCACATGGCTTGTAGTGTTGTACAAATACTGTATAACTAATACTTGGAATGTGAATGAATAACGAGCAAGAGACCTATGTACGCATTAAGCAAAAGAAAATGTTGAGAACTGATAAAATTGGCTATTTGGAAAGAACATTCATGCAACAGAAGTTGAGCTTTGATTTTTAGGACACTTCTTCTATGGTAATTAGGCATGCAGGACACCTGAAAATGATTGTGAAAGCCTCCTTTGATTATTTAATAGGAAGTGCCTTAGTTTTCCCGTTTGGTTGGAGAGATAGAAAAGTGAGATAATAAAAAATGAAAAACGATAGAAAAGTGGAGAAATAGAAGATATTTTAGTTTTTTTTTATGGTGTTTGGTTTGAAGGTAGAAAAGTGGATGGAAGAAAAACTCTTTTGTTAATTGTTATGATAAAAAATATTTTTCCGGAGAAATTTACTCTCATGCTCCTATTAAATAATTTTTTATTTAAATATTTTATTGGAAATAAAAAATGGAGTTGGGTATAAAAAAAAATCATATCAAATGTTAACTTCAGGTGGAAAAAAAAAAAAAAAAAAAAAAAAAACAATACAATGGGGGAAGGAGTGAGGGGCAGAATAGTAATTACCATCAACCTCCTCTTTTCTCCCATATTTTCTCTTCAAATTGGGGGCTGAAATTTGGTGGGTTTAAAGAGAAAGCTTTTTTGTTCCACCATTTTCTCCAAAAGAGAGAGAGAACTCTTCTTTTTATTTATTTATTTATTATAGAAATAAAATTGAGAGAGCATATCCATTAACAAAATAAGAGGACAACTCCTCTAACTAAACATCAATTATACAATCATATATATATATATATATATATATATATATATATATATATTACTACTAATGTTATCATCATATATATATATATATATATATATATATATATATATATTACAATCATACTTTAAAAAGTACAATATGACTTTGCGACTAATGTTATCATCTTCAACCACACCCCCCCCCCCCCCCCCCCCCCCCTCTTTTAATTTATTCAATGTTGGTTGACAACAAAAGTTGAATCCAGATCACCTTCTTGCCGGGATAGATGCCCAATTTGCTAATTTTGCAGAGAGGGCCTGTTTTAACTTTGTTTGTTTGAATGATTAGTTAGAGTAGAACTATTTTCCCAACTCCCGCTAAAGATTATAATAATGAACCAATGTACTAGTACATCAATGAAAGACAGAACTCTTAAAACTTCCAAATCTTTCATATATTAGCACGCAATGAGACACGTGATAACTATAAAGTTCATAGTCCACGTAAAGAACTTAGCTTATAGGCTGAAATGTTGTACAAATTTACTTTCACAAATGGATCCCAAGAGCTACTTCTAAATGGCAGCAACAATTTAAGAGGACAATTTCCCTAATCAAACATCAATTATACAATCACATTTAAGTAGTACTTGTTCTTTTAACAGGTAAAGGGTTTAAGGAAAGAATGTCAGGCTGAGAATGATCCAATTGTGAAGCCGATGCTTTGCCTTTTCCACGAACATGTCATAGTCCCAATAAGGAGCTTTGCTTATATAGGCGATATGATAAGTGTAAAGCTCGTAGTTCCGGTAAAGAACTTCGCTTATATAGGCGGAAGTGCTTTCACAATTCCTCTAACCAAACATCAATTATACAATCATACTTAAAAAAAAATACATGTTTTAACAATGATGGGTTTGAGGAAATAATGCAAAATGATCCAATTATGAGGGCCATGCGCGACTCTTCCGAGGACACGTCTTTCTTGAGCCAAATTAAGAGTAGAAATTTGCTGTTGCATTGGGGCCCCTGACTTAGAAACAATATCCGGAATCGTTGAGACCAAATTTGGCCTATCCATCTCAGCATCATCCTGAATCTCAGTAGTTATTGAATTTTCTGGATGCCTAAGAATCAGCCATGGAAATTGGAATGTATGAAACACAGAACGCGGGGCATGTGAAAAATACAAAACACTGGAATTAAATGCTGGTAGGTCACTGAAACTGACCCAAAAGGACAGAAGAAAAAACAGAGTAAGACAGACAGGATAGAAATGTTTCACAAAGCGAAGGAAAAGAAGAAGAAGAAGAAATTTGGTAAATAGAACAAAAATCAGGATTCAAACAATGAGCACTGGCGATAAACGCAGCACTGTAACTGTAAACTGTAAGCACAATGGCAAAGACGAAAAATAGAAGTAGACAAAAAGATAATGAAAGCATATGCCAACCGATCATAGAATAAGAGTACCCAAAATTAGAAGTTTGTGATCAACCGATTATAGAATAGGAGGAAATGAGCCATGAAAAATGGAATGTAATGCCAAAAATCTGATTGAATATTCATGTAAATTTATTTGATTTACAGTGTTTCTATGGCAATGAACGAACTACACGACGTCAGCTTTAATAGAAGTTATATACGATTTTAACATTTGATCATCAAATTATATAAAAATCTTTATAAATCAAATAAAATACGAAAATATTATAATAACAATACGAAAATATAGATTTTTACTATGAATAGTAAAGAATAAAACTATAAAATATTGGCTTTACTACATATATTTCTATAAAATCAAGCATTCTCATCATCCAAACACATTCACAATGATTTATGATTTAAAAAAAAAATGCTATCAAAGTGGTGAAGCCCGTCTTGAGGGAAATCAAAGCACTTAGTCCACAATCACAACCCCTTTATCCAAACAAATCCATTCGGTATGATCATCCAATTTGTTGTTTTTTTTTTTGGACCAGTAACGGTTGTAAATTTCATTGGGCGTGGGTAAGACCCAAGGAAAATACATCAGACTGAATCTGAGATACAATTTGGGGGGGGGGGGGGGGGGAGTATCTTCCACCCATATTAAACAGTCTACAATATCTTTAGCGTGTCTACCCATTAAGTGAGCCACCTTGTTGCAGTCTCGTTGAGCGAAATTTGCCTTCCATGATCTGAAGTTTGGCAGCCAGGCCTGAGCACCTGAGATGATTTGCTGGATTGGCAGGGGGGTAGTGGTCTCTCAGTTGAGTGCATGGATTACCACCTTGAGTCCCCTTCCACAGTGACTTGTCTGAGACCTAGCTCCCATGCGAAGATGATTACACATTCCACAACCTTTGCCTCTGCTTCCATTGCTCCTAGCGGATACGGAAGCATTTTCGATAGAGCATGATTTGGCCACTGTCATGGCTTTTAAAACCAGCTTGGTCAAAAAATCATAAAAGCACCAGGTCCTTACGAGTTTTTTCCAATTTTAAGGGTTTTATAAGACTGGATTGGAAACCAATCGATTTAGTTATTAAAATGATGGTCAAAATCCAAGCCAATCTAGTGTATGTTTGGGAATAATTTATTTAGCTGAAATTGAAAACTTTTTGCTGAAAGTACTGTAGATTAAGTTAAAAGGTAGCTGAAATAGTATAGTAGGACCCATGAATAGTATCAAAAAATGCAATGAGACCTATGAATAGTACCAAAAATAAACTAAATAGTAAAAAAAGTTGGCTTTTTAAGCCAATGCCAAATGCACAACTAAAATGTCTCGAAAATCTTACATTTATCTCTCAGCTCAATCCATCCACCATTGCTTTTCCCTTGCCATTTAAATTTCATTAAAATATCAAACATAAACCAATGGTAGATTTAGTTGTTGACTGAAGTTCCTAAGCAGTGCCCTGGAGTTTTCCCCATTGACAGTTTCAGGGAATCCTTACAATCTTGTGAAACACTAGGCATCATCAACTCTTGGGTTTATCACTGCGTCAATGTGATTTAAAGAAAAGTTTTTGAGCGTGAGGTTAAATTCATTTTTCTAGAAAAAGAAGCCAAGCCACTTCCTCTCCTTCTATGTGGTATGTTTGTATCAAAGTTGTACAGATTAGAAAGGAAGAAAAGAAACGAAATAGAGAAGACAGAATCAGAAAGAAGCTAATTAATCTCTAAATGACAATAGCATGTAATACTGCTAATACTGTTAGCTAAACTGCAAGTAGTTTAGGTGTCTATTTATGTAAGCTTGTCTCACATGTGCCATAATTGACTGTTACACATGTTATAACTGATCCCGTATGAGTTGGGAAGTTGGTTTATTTTCTGGTTTTGTATAAAGTCTCATTTAGTGTACAGATTCATTCAGTTAGTTCAATACAAGTTTTATCATTTCCATTTTCTCTCTAGCTCTTAGTTTTTCTTCCTTGAAATTCTTTGTACTTTCTTTAGTGCTTTCTTATATGGTATCAGAGCTTGAGCCTTTGTCAATGGCGTCAAACACTGAAACTAATTAATCTTCTTCCTCTCAATGAGAGCCTTCTCCAATGGAAGATCCATGAAACCCATTCTTCTTGCACCATGGTGAATCTCCTAATGCAATCCTGGTTGCTCAACCTCTAACTGAGGATAATTACCCTACTTGGGCCAGAGCTATGAGGATGGCTTTGGATGCCAAAAGTAAGCTTGGATTTATTGATGGTTCTATTAATGTATCAATGGCAGTCACACCACTCGAGAAACAAGCTTGGTCCAAATGAAGTTCAATGATCTCATCATGGATCTTGAATTTAGTCTTACCTCATATCACTGCTAGTGTCATTTACAGAGACACAACTTTTGATATATGGAATGCACTCAAGAATTGATTTTTACAAGCCAATGGACCAAGAATATCTCAACTTCAAAAGCAATCTCCACTGTGATGCGAGGGGATTCTATAGTGACTAGCTTCTTTACTGATCTTCAAGCTTCTTGGGATCAATTGTTGAATCTTAGGCCTTTACCATGCTGTTCATGTGGTAAATGCGCTTGTGGTGTGAATGATAAGATTGCAAGTCTTCATCATCAAGATTCAATCATGCAGTTCCTTAATAAATTGAATGACTCTTACTCATAATTCAAAACTCAAATCCTCATGATGGAGCCTATTCCATCAATAGATAAGGCCTTCTCTTTGGTGATTCAGGAGGAAAGGAAAAGATTTTTAGGATTTAATGTCACTTCTTTAGTTGAATCCACTGCACTTGCTGTTAAGAACCAAGTTTTCAATCAAGGTTCTTCTTCTTCAAGCAGCAATGGCAAAAATTTCAAAAGGAATGCTGGAAAGGGAAGACCTGTGTGCAGCCACTGTGGAAAGGTTGGTCACATCATGGAAAAATGCTACAAGCTTGTTGGTTTTCCACCAGGATACAAGCAAAAAGGAAGAGTTGCTATGGCTAATCAAGTCATGGTTGATGGTGATCAAGGTCAGTCTGAAGTTGCACATCTGAACAGTTCTTTTCCTTTCACTTTAGAGCAGTATCAGGAATTGCTCTCCATGTTGAATTCTCATGCATCCACCTCTGGTAATTTCAATGATGCTATTCACACAGCCAATTCTGTCGTTTCAAGTAAATTTTATGATCTTTTGCAAGATTCTATGTGCTTGAGCATGCAACATTATATCTTTGTCGTTAATCCTACAAATAAAACAGCTTATGGTAAAAAGACTTGGGTTCTTGATACTGGAGCAATAGATCATATAGTTCATTCAGTTACATTGTTTACCAAAATGCCCTCTTCCACTCCATCCCCTTCCCCCTCGTTGTATTCGTCCTCCACATCTCCCTCTACTTCCTCTCCATCATCTCCTTTGTCATCAGGAGAATGGGTAGACGGTTCCCTCTCTTACAACTAGGATAATCCCTTCTCGGGCCCATGACCTGACGGGTAGACTTTGTCGTAGCCCGCTCCCTCACATACTGACAATGATTGCTCACTTGTCGCTTCTCTATCGCCTGACATCTATTCACCTATAAGCGACAGAGGTATTCTAAGAACCTATTTGACGGGTCTCTCTATAGAAGTGACGACTGGCTAGCAAACGGAAGTAAAAAAAAAAAAAATGAAGAAGAAGAGAGCTTACATGATTAGTTGACGACTCTATAAAGGTGACGGGATCTGCAAGTTGATGGTAGCAAAGATGACGAAACGACAGCTCTCCCTCTTAAAGACTTACAAAGATGAAATAAAGAAAAATGAAAGGAGGAAAAGAGCTATTTATAGGACGAAAGAGCACGGGAAACGAAGTGACGCCTTTGTTTAGAAAAGAGGCCAACCACTTTATGCCACGTGTCCTAGTATTTAATAAAAGTTGTTCAAGGAGCCATTAATAAGCACCTTTTTTTTTCCCATGAATAAATAATAAAAGGAAAGCTACACTCCATGACCCGTTAGCTAAAACTGATAGAGCTATGAAGTAGGGGGCAAGCTGACAAGGGTGTTTTTAGGAAAAAATAAACTCGTTGCCTACAAAGAAGCTGACGACTCCATTAAGCCCATCAGCTTCATGTACGTGTGAAGTAGTACGAATTTGACAACACCATAAGTCCATGACACCAACTCAATACCTGATGGCATCTACATGAGACGACGAGAATCCCCAGGCTAACGAGAAGAGAGAGGTCGATGGGAGAAAAAAAGGCCGATAGGAGTAAAAGAAGCCAACGAGAATAAAAAGCATGACGAGTCCAGCATGGTCTTGCTGGACCTCCACGAATATCTATACAAGGAAATATCTTGTACTCCACGATTAACCCTAATCAAGGGAACCCTATAAGGAAAGGATCTCGCAAGATACGTGTATTTATGAGGCTCTTCCCTACAAGCAAAGACCCTATCTGCCAAGAAATGAATGTCAGTTCTACGCTACTATAAAAACCCCAAAACTCTCACAAACTAAGATATGCACAATTCACCCCAACTCTGGCACTCTAGAGTTGTGAAATTTCTCTAACTTGACCTTCATAGGGTATTTGGCCGATACTACATCGGTACTCTTTGTAGGATCTTCTTCTTCTTTTTTGTGTTGTGCAGGTTTTATCTAGAGTACGTGAGCACTGTGCGGCTTAATGACGATTTTCAGCGTCATCACTGGTGGAACTGGAAACCTACCACTACAAATAAATCTCCAATATTTTATGAGCCTTCACACACCACCACGCTTCTCTTTGCAACCTATTCATCTTTTTCTGTAATAGGAAACCGTTTCTGCTCAAAATCATCCATTATTACCTCTCTGGAATGGTTCTTGAAATCTCGTTCCATTTTCTTCTAGGTCTCACTTCAACCCTTTTTATTGGAACCTAGTCATTCATGTTTCCCTTTGAATATTAGTTCTATCACTCAACAAGGCTCTAGATGTTACGACTCCAGATTAGAGGACTAGTTCAACTGGTTTGTTGGGCAGAAGCCGACCCGCAATGCTTGAGTTTTCAACTGGTTTGTTGGGCTATAGACTTGATAATTGATACAATGATCCATACTTGTTTTCTCCCATTCTCCTGGACAGCTGGACTTCCTAATGATCAACTTCCATTTTAAAATGCCCTTGACTTCCCCTATTTTATCTCTATGTGAGGTTTCCTCACCATACTTGCCATAATATTGCAAATCAGTATTAATCGTTAATAGTTTTTTTTTAAAAAAAGTATTAATCGCTAATAACTGTTTCTTAAATGTTTTTTTTTAATGAATGTTTCTTAAATGTTGGCTTTAATTGACTCGTAAATTCTGTACGAACCAGATTATGATCCCCCATTCAGTATTAATGGCTAATAAATGGTTTTTTTATTATTTTTTTTTTAACTATGTCTTCATACCAATACACCATACTCCAACTAATATATTTTAGTGATTAAAATAATAAATATGATATTATAAAGATAGAATTATCGAATTATTTTATGAGCTTATTACTTGATTGTGAATTATTGAATTCTTTCATGAGCTTCTTACTTCTTTTTTTTTCGAGGGGGTTATGAGCTTATTACTTTTTTTTTTTTTTTTTTTTTGAGAAACACACACATATATATATAGGGGAAGGGGATGAGAAAAGAGAATACATTCACACGCCAACACCAAAACTGCATGCGGCAATTAGTACCGCGGAGCAAGTGATAACCCCCTTCTCAATATTATATCTTACCGATGTGGGATGACTCAACAATACTAAGTATCTTTTTTTTTTTAGAAACACACACACACAACCTCTATTGGTTAAAGCTAGAAAGACATGTAAAACTATTAGTTAAAAATAAATAAATAAATAAAATAAACTGTAATTGCCTACCTTTTAATGGAAATCCATGTTCCTATAAAAAAAAGAAAAAAAAAAGGAGTCGAGCGGGAATCTAGATTCCAAACATTTGATTCCTTGTGTATGTGATTTGAATCAAAGTTGAGAACGTTTTAACATTGCAATAATTCTAAAAGATTACCCATGCCAAAAGTCATGAAAATTAAAATCATATGACATGTAAAATTTTCAAAGCAGTCCTCCAATTGTTCTGTCACCTTGTCTACAGGGTCATTTAGGAGCGCCTCCTCAAAATTTTCCCTCTATTCTCGCACCTCAAATGGAGATACATCCTAGAAAATAGGCAGCACCTTTTGATTGAACCCTCTTATGCATTTCATGATCTTCTCCAGCTCATCTAGGCACCAACCCAAAGTAGCATAGTTTTTTGAGAACACCACAACTGCAATCCTTGATGTCTCAATTGCCTCCATCAGTTTGGTCTGAATCAACTCCCCTTTATATGTACAAATTCTTTTGTACTCTAAAGCGGCAAAAAGATGGCTAGTAAAGCTTGGGCGGGTATCCTCTCCACAACGAACGAAAACGTCATAGTTGTAGGTTGGGGATGGAGCAAAGGAAGGAGCCATGGTTGCAAAAAACAGACCAAATTGAGGTAGTGCCCTACACTCAAAATCGGCAGCAAGAACCGGTTGATTTTTTTTGGGTGGGGGGTGGGGGATTTATTTTTTTTTCCTACAATAACGTAGTGTGAATCACTGAAACTGAATCTTAATAGTGTGAATTTCACTGTATGCACGCAGTGGAAAACATATTGCTATATGACTTTTTTTATGAAGGAAGATACCAGGAGATTGGCAAGAAAACACAGAATTGGGCCTAGTTTTCTAGTTTTTGTTGAGATGGCGAAGTTTTCTCTAACTAATATCTCGGGTGGGCTTAATTTTTTTTTTTTTTTTTTTTAACACGAGCTCCCTTGGGTCCAGCTTTTAAGTGTTTAAGGTCTTGTTTAGTAAAGTAGTTAAAACACACATTTTCAATTTTTAAACAATCTTACACGTTTTTTCACACACTTTTTCACCCACATGTATTTCAAAAAACTACAAACAACATTACTCAAACTCTTCTACCAAATGAGCCCTAAATTACCAAGAAATCTCCTGTCCTTAATAAGAAGCAACCCTGTCATCCATTAAAAAAGCATCGGTTGAGATTGTGTGTAATAATTTTTTAGGTAAAATACTATTTTAGTCTCTAAACTTTATAAAGAGTTTTAAAAAAAAAAAAAATAGTTCTTTTATATTTTCCATAATCTTGTCTGTAACATTTTTTACCATTATCATATATTTATTGGTTGATGATTTGCATAACATAGACATTAAATAAGAGGTAGAACTATTCATTAGGTTTTTTTAAGTCATGGTGTATAAAGAATATATATATATATATATATATATATATAAGGTTAAATGAAATGTCAAAAAATGTGATTATAAAATTTTCCAACTTTATTTTTAATATAATTTTTAAATTACTAAAGAACATCTCATTTTTAGTTATGATAGGATATATAATTTCCCCAGTTAGAGTTTGATTAGTTTTAAGTTTAAATTTTTTATTATTATATTAAATTGTTGATTATTGATTTAATTAAGTGAATGTAATAATTGATTTTATTGCACTATAAAGTTTTTTATATCTTCTGTATAGCCATATCTATTTTATTTCTTACTCCTCTTGACCACCTTTTTATTTTCCAAATAATGGTCGTAGGGAGGATTGGCCCAGTAGTATATATTGGGCCGGGGCCCGGTCCGAGGACGCCTAATTGTCTGAGGACGGGTAAACATTGTCATGGAGGTCGGCGCTGATGAACAAAGAAAGAGGTCTAGTTATGATGATCTAAGAAGGGGGTCTGAAGAGAGATGCTTCCTCGACTGAGTGAAGCAAAGGTCAGAATGTATGGACTGCCATCCAGGAGCAACGTTCCAGGAGATTCTATTGATAAGGATATACATCATGAGAGCACAGGTCAAAAGAAAGCTATGAAATATCTAAGAGAAAGCTGCTAACACCACATTGAATGCTTTGTAGCTAACTCTCTGACCGCATTAATGAGGAAGCGATACCTGAACAGTGATTTTCAGCCTTACAGCTACTCCTAAAGACTTTAGGAAGGTGTTGATGGGATAATGATCAACACTAGCAATCTGATCTACACATGGAGGGTAGAGATAAAAGGGGGAAGGTGGTATAAAGTAGGGAGAGGACCCTAAGGGAAGAGGATCAGAGAAAAAGAAAGAGAAGAACACTGTAAAGTCAAGAACAATACTTGTAATCAGTCCCAAAAGAATCAGATATAAGAATCAACCTCCTTGGACAATTCGAGGATGATTTTCTTTAGATAAAATCAGTTCATCTTTATTCTATTGTCATTTTTGCTCACTATGATTATTGTCTAAGCTCATTAGAACCTAGTTTTCTAATCCACTCTCTACAAATTCATTGTATTAGACTCTTTGGGCCTGCTCCCATTCTTACTTTGGGCTTAAGTACAAAATTGTGGCCTTACAATGGTTATTAATAGATGTTTTCATTTTTTTTTCTTCCTTCATTTACTCTTTATTACTTTGTATGTTCCTTTACTAGTTTTAAATTTTATGGTTATCAATAAGAAATGGTTATCATGGATGACTTAAATAGTTCTATATGTAGTTGCGCTAGTGGTATGTCGAAGACTTTTTTTTTTTTTTTTTCCTTCTAAATTTTCAAGGAAATATGAAAGAAATTTCTCTAATTTGGTCTCAATCAATTAAGATATCCATAATATCTTTAACAGAAGTAATAATGAGCCTTAAATTTTATTAATGTATGAAATTGTTAGGTTAGTAGTATGTCAAAGTTTTTAAAAAATAATAATAATAAAAATAAAAATAATTCCAAGGAAATGTAAAAGGCCTTTTTTGAAAAATGAAATGGTGACTTTTTAAATTGTAGAAATATGATTTTTTTTATTTACCTTGTTTATAGATCTTATTATTAAGTTATAAATATCTAAATTAAAGTAGATGAATATATAAATGCAAAATTATATGTAAAGTTATAGTCGCACAAGATAAATATTGTGGGGTCAATGGGCCCAGGAATATGTGTTGGGTTAGAGACCCAATCCGAGGACACTGAATGACCCGAAGATGTGGGAATATCAGCCCAAGAGGCAGTGCTGACGGATAAAGATGCGAGGTTAGATTAAGGTTGTCCAAGAAGGTGGTCCGAGGAAGAGTATGTCTTCAGCTATGTAAAGCAGAGGTAGGAAAGGATTGCCCGACGTCCAAAGGCGATGTTCTAGGAGATCCTATAAGTAAGGGTGGGCATGGTGGATGCACGAGATAAGAAGAAGGGTTATGAAATATCTAAGATAAAGTTGTTACCATCGCATTGAATGCTCTGCAGCTACTTCTCTGGCCGCATTAATGGGGAAGTGATGCCTGAGCATCAGGGTTCAGCCTTATAGCTTCCTCCAAAGACTTCAGGGATGGACTGATAGGACAAGTATCTAAACTAGTAATCTGATCCGTACGTGAATGAGGGGACATTGAGAAAAGGGAGATCGAGAAAAAGAGAGAAAACACTGTACACATTAGCGTCCATAATTTTAATCTGTCTTTGAGAGTGAAAGATAAGATCCAGCATCCTCGGCTTGAGTCCAAGGACAATCTCTGTTACATAAACAATCCAATGTGTATGATGTTGCAATCTAGCCCATCATTTTTGTTATTTAACATCACTAGAATCTAGATTTCAAGCCCACTCTCTACAAATTTCATTGTATTGGGTTTTTTGGGCCTATCCCATTCTTACTTTTGGGTTTGGGTGCAAATTGTGACCTTACAATTGGTGTCGTCTGTGGGAAATCTTGTGTTTTAGGAAGTTTAACATTATGGTAGGCTCAAGTCCATACCATGCAGTGTCTATGGGGTCCCAGCGTTAGGATCACTTCTTACATCTTGAGCAAGAAAGAGATCGGGAGGGCAGTGTGCATACAGCTCACACTAGTAGGTGTCATTCACGAGGTGGAAGCAAAATTCCTCATGATGAAAATGCTAAGGTCATGCAACTAGAGATTGATCGTCTGAAGAGGAAGTTATGCCGCGAAAGGCGAAGGCGAACTCCCTCCTTTTCTGATCCTTCTTCTAAGGACACCAAGGATAACAGTTACAGGCCCAGGTCAAGAACTCCCCCAGATGAGTCTTTCTCCTATGAGGAGGACAATCTGCATAATCGTGGGGGTAGGAATTCTTCTTGCAGAGGCTTGGAAAATGATGCTATGAGTAAGGCGTTGCACCAAATTTCCAAATCACCCTTCATACGTAAGGTGGAGAAAGGGAAGCTTCCTTGGCAATTCACCCAGCTGACGTTCACCATTTATAATGGCTAAACAAACCCTATGGAGCATGTGAGCCATTTCAACCAGAGGATGGCAGTGCATTCCAAGAATGAAACTTTAATGTGCAAGGTTTTCCCATCCAGCCTAAGACCTGTGGCGATGAGGTGATTTAATAGCTTAAGGGTAGGTTCCATTGATTCTTTTATGGAACTCACCTGGGCATTTGGGTCTTGCTTCATTACATGTAGTAGAGTTCTTTGGCCTCTGGATTCATTACATGTAGTAGATCGACGAAGATTTCAATGATATAGCAATAAAGACTTTCAAGGTTGGCCTACCTGCTGAGCATGACTTAAGGAAATCTTTGACCAAAAAACTTGTAAGGAGTGTACGTTGGCTCATGGATCGCATTGACGAATATAAACAGGTTAAGGAAGATCAGCAGCAAGGTAAGGGAAGGCGAAGGTTATCCCTCAGGAGATGAGGGATTTCAAGTCGGACAAATACAACAACAACAGGCCCTAAGAGACTTTGCTGGGCAATCCGGTCCTACCACTCCTCAGGTGGTTAATACTATATTTTGGGAGCCGGTGCATCAGCTGTTGGAGAATATCAAAAATGAACCATATTTCAAATGGCCCAACAAGATGGCAGGGGACCCCATGAGGCGTAATCAAAATCTTCATTGCCAGTATCATCGTGAAAGAGGCTATACCACTAAGGATTGCAGGACCCTGTGGAACCATTTGGAGCAGTTAGTTAAGGAGGGGAGGTTAAAGTAGTTTTTGTATCAGCCTAATGGGCAGGGAGACCATTCAGGCTTTGTACATCAGGGAAACATTTCATCAAGGCCTCCTTTAGGTATGATCAATGTCATCTTTGCTGCTCTTGGAAGGACTGGTTCTCGTCCTTCCAGGGTGATGTCTGTAGCACAAATCCCCGCCGAGGACTCCAATTCTGAGCCGAAGATGGCCAAGGAAAATATCTTTCCAGCATTGAGTTTCTCAGAAGAGGACAAGATTGGGACTATACAACCACACGATGATGCTTTGGTGGTTACGTTGAGGATAGGGGGTACAACGTGAAGAGGGTGATAGTAGACCAGGGCAGTGGTGCAAATATTATGTACCCTGACTTGTACAAGGGGCTGAACTTAAAGCTTGAGGATTTGACGGCTTATGATTCACCGTTGATAAGCTTTGAGGGGAAGACTGTCATTCCAATGGACCAAATTAGATTTCTTGTGCAATCAGGCTCCGAGGTGGTAGAGGTGGATTTCATTGTGGTAGATGCCTATTCTTCCTACATGGCCATCGTAGCAAGACCTTGGCTTTATGCCCTAGGTGCGGTTTTCCCAACTCTACATTTGAAGGTGAAATTTCCATTTAGAGACCAGATCGAAGAGCTGGTTGGGAGGCAATCTGTGACTGGACAGTGCATGGCGGCTGCAATTCTGCATCAGCCTGAGGTGGAATCCTCGGCCTCTACTGAGGGGGGCTTATAGCAATCAATGACTCTAGCCACGCCCATGATGGCAGTAGTAGAAGACCCCGCATGTGAGGGGTTGGAGGAAGTTGTTATAGATGACGTTGTTATAGATTCTTTCAGGTGGGAGCTCTATTACCTCCTCAGGAAAGGGAGGATCTAATATTGTTCTTAAGGAATAATATTGACGTATTCGTATGGAATGCTTATGAAGCCACTAGGGTAGATTTGAGCTTCATTTTTCATCATCTAAACGTCAATCCGGTTGCGGTACCGAGGAAACAGCCACATTGGCGTTCATCCAGAGAGCATTCTGAGGCCGTCAAGGAAGAGGTAATCAAGCTCAAGAAGGCAGGTACCATCAAGGAAGTTTTCTACCTTGAATGGTTGGCTCATACGATGGTGGTGAAGAAGAAGAATGGGAAGTGGCGAGTATGTGTAAACTTTACAGATTTGAACAAGGCTTGTCCCAAGGATTCTTTCCCCATACCTCGTATAGATCAACTAGTAGATGCTACTATTGGGTATCATCGGATGAGTTTTTTGGATGCTTTTCAAGGCTATCACCAGATACTTTTGGTTGTGGATGATCAGGAGAAGACAGCCTTTATCACTCCTACATGGAACTATCATTATAAGGTAATGCCTTTTGTTTTGAAGAACGCAGGAGCTACTTATCCAAGGATGATGACCCGGATGTTTGAGCCACAATTGGGAAAGACTATTGAAATGTATGTAGACGACATGGTGGTGAAAAGTAAGGTGGTGTCCATGCACGTGGAAGACGTAAATGACACCTTTCAGACGCTAAGGAAATATAAGTTGCGCCTTAATGCTTCTAAGTGTTCTTTTGGTGTAGGATCAGGTAAATTTCTAGGTTACATGGTAACCCATCGTGGAATTGAAGTTAATCCGGTGCAGGTCAGGGTAATTAACAATTTACAGCCACCTCGGAATCCTAAAGAGGTTCAGAAGTTAACAGGTATGACTACTACCTTCAACCGGTTTATCTCTCGGTCCGCAGACAGATGCAGGCCTTTCTTCCAATTGTTGAATACGTGGAAGGGATTTGAATGGACCGAAGAGTGTGCTTTAGCCTTTCAGCAACTTAAAGAATATCTTTCACGACCACCTATTATGTCTCGGCTAGAAGTGGATGAAGTCCTGTTTGCATACATTGTTGTGGCTAACCATGCTGTTAGTCTGGTTCTAATACGGGTTGATAATGGAGTACAGAGGTCAACTTATTACGTGAGCAAATCCCTACATAAGGTCGAGGTGCATTATTTATCGTTGGAAAAAGCGATCCTAGCAGTGGTGCATGCTACACGTAAGCTTCCTCATTACTTCCAATCTCATACAGTTGTTGTTTTAACTCAGCTTCCTCTTAGATCTATACTTCGAAGTGCTGACTACACGGGAAGGATTGCCAAATGGAGTACCATTTTGAGGCCTTTTGATATCAAGTATATGCCTCGCACCTCTATGAAGGGCCAGGTCCTTGCTGATTTAGTGGCAGAATTTGCTGAGTCCTCGTTAGAAGAGAATGCTAAGAGGCCGGACATGGATGAAAAATCAGTTGGCATGATTTTATGCAAGGAACCTTTGATATGGAAAGTGTACGTTGACGGGACAGCGAACCAAAGAGGATCTGGAGTGGGGCTAGTTTTGGTATCTTTTGAGGGAATTAATTTTGAGAAGTCCTTAAGATTGGGATTCTTGGCTACCAACAATGAGACTGAGTATGAAACTATACTAGTAGGAATGACTGTGGTTTAGAAGATGGGTGGAAAATAGTGCAGATGTTCTCAGACTCTCAGTTGGTGGTAGGCTAAGTGGAAGGAGAGTTAGAGGCTAGAGATCCGAGAATGCAAGAGTATCTGACCCGGGTGAGATATTTACAGTCAAGGTTTGAATCCTTTGCTTTGGTACAAATTCCCAGGAGCAGGAATACCCATGCAGACTCCCTAGCCACCCTTGCAACGTCCTCGGCTCAAGGCCTTATCCTCATTGAAGATCTGTGTAGACCTACTGGGACGAACAGTGACACCATTCAAGTTCATCAAATCAGGGTTGGACCTAGCTAGATGAATCCTATAGTGTTATTCCTTAATGATGATATTTTGCCCGAGGAGAAGTCTGAGGCGGATAAAATACGCAGAAAAGCACCTCGGTTCTAGTTGTCCGAGGATCAAAAGCTATACAAATGCTCTTTTCTGGACCATATCTGCTATGTGTACATCCTGAAACAACTGAACTACTTCTGGAGGAGTTACATGAAGGGATTTGTGGAAGTCACACAGGAGGAAGGTCTTTATTTCATAGAGCTCTTACACAGGGGTATTGGTGGCCAAATATGCAAAGAGAGGCACAAGATTTCGCAAGAAAGTGTGACTAGTGTCAGAGATTTGCTATTAACATCCATCAACCAGGAGGCATCCTAAATCCTCTGTCTAGCCTTTGGCCTTTTGCACAGTGGGGCTTAGATATTGTAGGGTCTTTCCCAAAGGTAGCGAAAAATAGGAGATGGTTGCTCGTAGGCACAAATTATTTTACTAAATGGGTTAAAACTGAACCACTGTCAAATATCAGGAATTTAGATGCGAAAATTTTTTTCTGGAAAAACATTATCACCAGGTTTGGAATTCCTCACACTCTTATTTCAGATAACGGTCTACAATTTGATAGTAAGGCCTTCAGAAGATATTATTGTGATCTGGGCATTACGAATAGATATTCCACTCTAGCTTATCCGCAAGGGAATGGGCAGACAGAGGCTGTTAACAAGGTTATAGTCAATGGGCTCAAGAAGAGACTGGATGATGCCAAGGGAAGATGGGTGGAAGAACTGTCACATGTTTTGTGGACGTATCGAACTACACCTCGGAGATCTACTGGAGAGACGCCATTCTCTATGACTTATGGAGCTGAAGCTGTAATCCCTCTGGAAACTGGGTTTTCGACATGGCAGACGAGCTCTTTCATCCTTAGCAATAATGACGGTTTTTTAGAAAATAGCTTAGATTTAGTTGAAGAGCGACGAGAAAATGCCATGGTTCAGCTAACTTATTATCAGCACAAGCTTAAATAGGGGTATGATTTCCATGTGAAGTTAAGGCCACTTGCACCTGGAGATTTGGTATTGAGAAAGGTTTTGGGTACTGCGAAGAACCCAACATGGGAAAAATTGGGACCTAACTGGGAAGGACCTTATCGCATCACTTCGATAGCTAGAATAGGGGCATATTATCTTGAAGATCTAGATGAAAATGTTGTACCACATCCCTAGAATATAAATAACCTACAAAGGTATTATTATTAATGAAATTCACTTCTGCCATTTTATTTCTGTTGACACTACGTTACGTTGATTACTATTTTTCTAAGTATCAAAATGAAACTTAGTCATGCTTGGCTCTTCAGCCCACATACCTTGTATAAATTAATATTTTATTAAGTGTTGAACGGAACTTTAGTTATGTCTGGTCCACGGATCATCTACTTTGGAGAAATTAACACTTCAGTTCATTTTTCTAAGTATCAAACTGAAACTTGGTCATGTCTGGCTCCTCGGACCACATACCTTGTATAAATTGATATTTTATAAAGCGTTGAACAAAATATTAGTTATGTTTGGTCCTTGAATCATCTACTTTGGGGAAATTAATACTTCAGATAATTTTTTTAAGTATCAAACCAAAACCTGGTCATGCCAGGCTCCTCGGACCACATACCTTGTATAAATTGATATTTTATTAAGTGTTGAACAGAACCTTAGTTATGTCTGGTCCTCGGATCATCTACTTTGGGAAAATTAACACTTTAGTTCATTTTTCTAAGTATCAAACTGAAACTTGGTCATGCCTAGCTCCTCGGACCACATTCCTTGTATAAATTGATATTTTATTAAGTGTTGAACAGAACCTTAATTATGTCTGGTCCTCGGGTCATCTACTTTGGGGAAATTAGCAATTTAGTTCATTTTTCTAATTATCAAACTGAAACTTGGTCATGCTTGGCTCCTCGAACCACATACCTTGTATATATTGATATTTTATTAAGTGTTGAACAGAACCTTAGTTATGTCTAGTCCTCGAATCATCTACTTTGGGGAAATTAGCACTTTAGTTCATTTTTCTAATTATCAAACTGAAACTCGATCATGCCTGACTCCTTAGCCCACATACCTTATATATATTGATATTTTATTAAGTGTTGGTCAGAATTTTAACTATGTCTGGTCCTCGGACGATCTATTCTTGGGTCAACTAATATCTAAATTAGATTTTAGCACTATTTCGTCATCCCGATTGTGTATCTTGAAGACTCCCAAAACAGTGATGAACAAATGGGAGTTCATGAGCATCACTTAAAGCATTTGTAGGTATATTAAACATATTTTTTGTTTGGTTTGTGTCTAATTACTTCCTTAGAATCATTAAGTTATATTGAAAATGATGTGGGTTATTATTCTGTTGTGACATATAGACTTTTCAGTTACAAGATGGTTTTACTAGATTTGGTTGACTAACTAATTCTGAATTCATCAGAAAAGATTTATCATTTATGCAGATGACAAATCTAGGCGTGTTCCATTGTCTTATTAATTAAGCATTAACTAAAGTAGAGGTGATACAAAGAAAAAATATGAGTGTCAAACGCATAAGATAAACAACTTGGTACTTTCATTGATTTAAAGTCCTTTGAAAAGACAATTTGCTTACAAACTACCAAATTACATCAAATAAAAGGAAAAATAAAGTTGAAAGGACGAACGGATGAGGATCAATCACGGCTTCAGTTTTATTGTCAGATTGCCCTTAGGATTCTTTGGAGGCTGAATAGGAGCCGTGGAGTCAGAGGCAAGCCCTTTGCCTTTTGGATCCTCCTTGATAGTGATAGGAAGGGTCACCAGGACAAGTTCCATTGTCTCAGTAGCTCCCTTCTCCTTGGTAGACCCCTTAGGGGCATTAGGAGGCTGAGTATCATTATGGGCCGCCCCTTCTACTGGTTTAGTAGGTTGCTTGGTGGCCCTAGACTGCTTAACCTCCTCGGGCTGACGTCCAGTGGAGGCAAGGGCTTCAGCTGAGCTATCCTGTTTAGCATCTACTCCCTGGGTGACAGCATCAGCCCTGGTAACGGATGGAGCAGAGGCTTGGATGGCTGGGGGGTAGTAGACATTGTCTGTCTTCCAAAGGGCAGAAGACGCATCAACCCCAGCCTAGGTAAGTGTTTCATTCCACACTTGGAGGTAGTAATATCTACATACCTTGGAGACCTACAATCTGAGGTTTTTCTCGGTCTCAGACACCCCAACCTTGTATCCATCTTGCTCAGCTTGGTCCCTTGCTTTCTCGGCTTCTTCTTTGGCTTTTGTAGCTTCTTCCGTGGCTTTGTTGGCCTCCTCCTTCTCCTTCTCAGATTACCTTAAATCCTTTTGAAGGTCCCCTATCAGCTTCTTTGCCGCAATGTAATCCTTGTCAGCCTGTCGAAGCTATAGCTGTTGGGTCTCGACCTGCCTCTCAGCTACTTTTAAAGTTGGCTCGGTGCTCATTTTGTCACTTTCTGCCTTGTTCAATTGGGCAGTAACCTCATGTAGCTTTTTGTCGCTTATTTCAAGGATCTTCTGGGCATTGTCGCGCCTTGTTTCCTCATCCTTAAGGCTTTGTAAGGGCTAATGACAATCTCTTCAGCCCTATAAGCAGATTGGACAGTCCATACACAGTAATAGAGTGGAGCAAAGGGATATGGTCAAAGCCAAAAACCTAAGTGCAACAAAAAATGAAATGAGTAACAGTTAAATGAGATTTTTACCATAGTAAGCTCATTTTTTAATGTCATAAAGACATCTTGCTTCCTTATCTGCCTTAGCTCGTTCATGTCCTCAGGCAGTAGAAGAACTTGTTCTAACGCGTCTGCCACACAAGCACCTGTTCTTGTGTTAGAACTGCTGATGGAAAAGTCAGCGGTAACCGCATGATCATCCATGGTCATTGGTGGAGCCCAAATTGGGGCAGACACAAGCTCCTGGATCTTGGTCCTTTTTTCTGGCCTCGTCTGTGTTGTGCAAGCTTGTTTAACTCCCCTTTCAGGCTCCACATCCTTGGGAAGGAGGCTTTTCCCTCCCCCAATCACATCTTTCCCCTTATGCTGATCCCTCTTTCTCTTATGATCAACCTGGTCAACGTGTTGAGATTGTATAAGTGGGGGAGGAGGGAGTTTAGGCTGAGAAGACTTCTTTGGGCCTTTATCCTTGGTTTGGGGATGTTTGGTTTGAGCAGGCTTTTCAGGCTCTTGATTCCCCACCTAGGCCTCCATTAGGTCTCTGAGGTTCTGCCTGGGTTTGCGTTGAATTCCTATTAAGTCAGGGCTAATAGTTTCTCCTTGTGGATGACTTGTTGGACCTGAAGATGAAGTGTCGAGGTCACCAATTGGGTTTTCCAAAGAAGGGGGTTGGTTGAAAACTTCAAATTTGTCATTGGAATCTGAAACTTCCACAATTTCTTCCTCTTCCTTTATGATGGGTTGCGAAGAGGTCGCCTCACCAGCTGTGTGTTGGGTTGGAAGAGGAATCAGGGGAATAGTGTCAGGTATGGGTTGTGTGACAAGGGTGCCTTGAGAAATAGGAGCACCCACAGGTAAAAGGAAGCCTTTCGCAGCAACGCTTATTTGGTGTAAGCGTGGGTCTTTCGCTCTAATCACGCACTTCGGTGCCTGGAAAGCTTTGGAGATAGGATCGTAACCAAGGATCAAATGTGCTGCTCGGAGTTGGTTATATGTGTGCACGAACACTTCAGCCTTCAATATTTTGTCCAATTTTTCATGGTTGACAAGATCGAAGTAGTGAATAGCTGCGTGTGGGTCTGCAAAATCTTCAAGAAAAGCAAGATTAAATCAAGCAAATGTTTTTACATAAACTCAAATTAGAAAAGAAGAAGAAAGGGTGATTTTGAGTAGTTCATCTAAACCCAGAGCCTCACCTGTTTCCCCTTCCCTTGTCGGACAGGGGAGGCCATCGTGCCAATCTCTTGATATGATCAAGAAGTCTTTTTTCATACCCTTGTTGGATTCAGGGAGGCATTGGCTTAGTCTAACCTAGGGGTACCTAGATTTTAAATAATACGTCTGCCCTTTTAGGTGGTGGAGATTGTAAATCCAATTCATGTCGTGATGTGTGAGCCCTAGACCCATCTTTTCATTTAGTTCATCTACAGAACCCAAAGTCCTAATCATATTTGGGGTGCACTGGGTAGGTGCTAATCTAAAGGCCCTAAGGTAGTCCCTAGTAACCGTCCCCATTGGGATTTTCATCCCTCCCTCTATGAAAGTGATCATCAGGATTACTACCTCTCCTGTTCACCTTTTCTCATGTCACTCCCCTTCCTTACAATATGTAATGGATACCCCCGGTAGAATCCTATACAAAGCCTTAAATTGTTCTATTTTTTTTTCGGAATCTACTAAGGAAGCGAATCTACCCATTTCTAGGAAAAGGTTGAAGATATTGAGAAATAAAAGAAGGGATGAATAAGCCGAGGAGACCGAGATACAGAAAAGAGAAAAAAGTGCAAAAGGGAATAAAAGAAGGGGTTTAAAAAGACTTACACTAATAAGAAAAGCTTCCTCGGACAAAGTTCTTGGAAATCGTGAGAGCACGTGTAGGTTGAGAGAGTTAGCAAGTTCGTTGTATGAGTGTTGAAGTGAGAAAGTTGGATTAAATTGATGGTATTTATATCAACGAGAATTCTAAAGCGGGAGAACTCCCGCCTATGTTCCTATACAATCCTCAGCTGTTGGATGTGCATCGCATCGTCGAACGTGGGGGACAAAAAGCTGTTAGAATTTAATAAGGGAAAGCTCTGCAAGCCGAAGCGTTAGGAATGAACAATGGGCAGTTCAAGGGACACCATCACTGTTAGGGAAGATGTGTGGCAAATACAAATTGACGGTTGCAAATGTTGAGATCCTCTTTTCCTCCCGAGGTGGTAGAAATGAGAATCTCGAAGGGCTATTGTGGGGTCAATGGGCCTAGGAATATGTGTTGGGTTAGAGGCCCAATCCGAGGATACTGAATGGCCCAAGGATGTGGGAATATCAGCCCAAGAGGCAGTGCTGACGAATAAAAAGGCGAGATCAGAATAAGGTTGTCCAAGAAGGTGGTCCGAGGAAGAGTATGTCCTCGGCTTTACATAGCCGAGGTAGGAAAGGATTGCCCGATGTCCAAAGGCGATATTCTAAGAGATCCTATAAGTAAGGGTAGACATGGTGGATGCACGAGATAAGAAGAAGGGCTATGAAATATCTAAGATAAAGCTGTTACTACCACATTGAATGCTTTGCAGCTACTTCTCTGGCAGCATTAATGGGGAAGTGATGTCTGAGCATCAGGGTTCAGCCTTATAACTGCCTCTAAAGGCTTCAGGGATGGGCTGATGGGACAAGTATCTAAACTAATAATCTGATCAGTACGTGGAGGATGGAGAGAAGAAGAAGTATGATATAAAAGGAGGGGACATTAAGAAAAGGGAGATCAAGAAAAAGAGAGAAAACATTGTGCACATTAGTGTCAATAATTGTAATCTGTCTTTGAAAGAATGAAAGATAAGATCCAGCATCCTCGGCTTAAATCCGAGGACAATCTCTGTTACATAAACAATCCAATGTGTATAATGTTGCAATCTAGCCCATCATTTTTGTTATTTAACATCATTATAATCTAGATTTCAAGCCCACTCTCAACAAATTTCACTGTATTGGGCTTTTTGAGCCTATCACATTCTTACTTTTGGGTTTGGGTGCAAATTGTGATCTTACAAATATGTATAGATAATATATATATATATATATATATATGATTATGCATGAATCATTATTTCATTGTTTACTTATAAATATTTGAATTGAAGTTTTTTTTTTAATCTAAATTAAAATAGATAAATATGTAAAGGTAAAATTATATGAAAAGTTAAAACTACCCAAAATGAACATTTAACCACTAGTAGATATGTGTTTTTTGAAGACTAAAAGTATGCTCGATTGCTTTAGCTGGAACTATATAACTGTGTAAATATTATTGTGAGTGATTCCATTATTTGCAAATTATCAAGTTTGGTGGCCTTACAAAACAGATTATTCATTCAAAAAAACTTTACATGAACTCCTCTTTTGTGACAACCTTTTTAATTTTTTTTCTTTTTGCCGAAACAACTTAAGAATATTAAGACTTAAGTTGCCACATGTGGTAGCTATAAAACACGTTAGTGATATGAAAAATAGAAAGATTTAACTATTTAAAAAGCATTTTTAGTAAATTGTAATATAAAACTTTCTCAATATTTTATGTAACTTTTCCCATAAGATCAATATTGTTGGCATCCTTCAAAGATTATACATAATATTATTCAGAAGAAGAAGAAGAAGTAAAGACGATACTAACACATAATATAAACTTATTAAGATTGTGTGATTTAAATTTGTGGCACAAAAAAATGAATGTATCTATGATATATATTTTTTTTTTATCTAAATGATATATAATAGTCCATATTTTTTTAGTCTTAATTCAAAAAGTCAATTCTCAATATCCTCTTAAGTCTACAAATTGCTTAATCTATAGGCCTAGACACATTCAAAGAGTGCTATCTAAATTATAAATTATATGACCTTTTATCACACAAATATTTTGATTCCCCCAATGTATGACAAAGGAAGGCAGATTTGTGTCTAGCCATTTTCTTGATTTGTGTTGTATAATATAATAGTATGGAGGATGTGACTGAATTTAAATGTTAAATAAAATAAGATAACAAGAAAAAAGAGTAAAAATAAAATATATAGGAATAAACATCAAAAGAATAATATAATAACATTTCATTATTATATACTATATGTATAATGCAGTGAGATAATATTAAATTAAAGAGAATAATTTAAAATACAAAACTAAATTATATCAACCCAAAGTAGAATTCTAATTAACACAAAAATTCATCAAATTAAAGTATGGATGCAATAAAAAAAATCAAACAAAAAATGAAAAACAAATTGAGAGATAGAGAGAAAGAAGTAACATTTTGTGTGTGAGAAAATTATGAAAATGTCAAATTTATAGTAAGATGTTGAGAATAAAAAGAGTTAAAATAAAAGAAGATAAAGAAGGTAGAGAAATAATGATATCAAGGTAGAAATTAGAAAGTAATGGGAAGATGAAGAGATAAAAGGGAGGGAGTGTTTTAGAAAATTAATAATAAAAATAATGGTTAAAAGACATTTTAATTTTTAAATAATAGAGTTTTAAGTCATTTTAAATGAGAAAATGTTTAAAAATATATATAAGAAATTTTTTTTAAAAAAAAAAGGGTAATATCGTGACCAGTGATGTGGCTCAATTCAGCAATTGAAGCGTAGTCAAAAAAAAAAAAAAAAAAAAAAAATATATATATATATATATATATATATATATATATATATATCTGATCCATCTTCTCCAGCTCCTCCAAGCACCAATCCGAAGTAGCGTAGTTTTTTCTTTATCAAGAACACGTACCACAACTGCAATCCTTGATGTCTCAATTGCCTTCAACAACTCAGGCCCGTTAATGTCATCTTTATAGGCATTAATCCTTTTAAAGTAAAAAACGGCAAAAGAGATGGCTTGTAAAGTTTGTGCAGGTATCTGATTCTGCCCCACGAAAACTAGTACTAACGAAGACATCATCATATTCATATATCTATCGGGGTTGATTAAAACAAAAAAAACAAAAAAAGAGTCATGGTTGCAACACACAAATCGAATTGAGGTAGTAACATTGCGCTGCCCTAAACTAAAGTGCGTGCAAAGGAACAAGAACCGGTTCTCTTTTTTTCGCTTTCCAATTTCTGTCTCTTCTTTCTTTTTTCAGTCCTGTACAAGTACAAGTTTTCCACAAAGTAGAGATTGACTTTTTTGGATGAAGGAAGATACCAGGAAAAAAAATTGCCATGAAAACGCAAGACGATTGGGTCTTGTTAAAGGTGTTCTATTTATTTACTGTAAATGTACGTGCAATGGAGCTAGCTAGATGACCGACTTTATTTGATGATTCACCAATTTTTTTCTGAATTCATTAGAGTGGGCCTTATTGATTTGTTTTCGAGCTGATACCTAGAATTAGTCCTGACTTAGAGTCATGATTTTGATTTTTCTTATACAATATAAACCATAGGAAATTTGTGGGTTGCATTCATTTTGTACCTTGCGAAGACATGTTTCATATATAAGGTTGAGTTCCGACAGTAATGCCACATTTGAAATTTATGTTCGCAACATTACATCATGATGTTACACTGGAATCTCTGTTACCATGAAAAATATCATAATAGCTTATGTTAAGGTTGTCTCACTCTCGGTCAATTCAAAGTGCTTTGTGTAACATCCTTATAGCTGTAGCTTACAAATTGAGCAATCTGAGCGTTTATGTTTCCTGAATTCCAATTGACATGCGAGCTAAAAGTGAAGCTCTTTTCACAATCACCTATTACAGATTAAGAAATTTTTGTTTTATAAATATTATGAATTAAGAAAATTTATTTCAAAATATTGTTGCGTTGTCTATGTCCTCCAAAATTAAATTTTATGTATTAAATACTGTAGCTCCAAATACTTAGTAAATTAACTAGATTATAGCTTTTTTTTGTTCAGATTACGATCAATCCCTCAATTTTATGGATCATTGATCCAGCTCTGTCGTCCATGTCCTGATTTAGTGATTTATGAGTATTGGGAGACCATGTGCATTCTGTATATATGTTGCCTGAATATAAAATCTACAAGTTTGTTATGTTGAATTCATGTGATATCTCTGAAATACACTATATGGAAAGCTGGCATTAACCTTCACTAGGTTAGGAATGCCAAGTAGTGGGTTAAGACAAAGGAACTGCATAGAAGACGTCAACAGGAAGAGGAAGAAGAGGTAAAAGAAAGGTTGAAGAGAATTGTTAAATTGGCATACGCTTGAAAGGGTATCCAGAAAAAGATGTCAGAAAATTACAGAGACTAGTTTCAAGCTTCATCAGAGCGGCTGAAGAAGTGGTACTGTGGTAGAGGTAATTAGAATATACATTATCAAAGCCATGACCTCATAAATGGCATATTCTGTCAAGTGATTGAGGCGTTAAAATTATGAGAATGTGTTCATTTCTAAAAACTGGTTTTCTACACATACAGGTTGATAAAAATCCTTCTGAAAAGTAAAAGCCCTTTCTGTTTTCTTATTTTGGCTTCTTTTTGTTTCATTACTAAGCAAATATTTATGTCTTATATCTAATGACATCCCATTTCATTGCTGTCCATCATCATACATCCTTTGTAGCATGTAGCATTTTGAGTGGTAATCTAAGTCAAACTGTTCTTTTAGGATAATTGTAACTATTGATTAACTGTCCTATATGCTGGAAATTGAGGAAGCTTCTGAGAAAGGATAACTCAGTGAACTTGTTCTAATGGTCATATGCAATCGCATTGATCCTGCTAGACATGATTTAAGTTGGTCTTTTGTCATCTATAAATTTTGTGTGGCATCTTTTCTTCTAATTCAATGTTGTAGTGTAATGTTTTGCAAACATTTTTTTAGTGTGCCAATGTAAATGCTTGCAATCACTAATTACTGTAATGTTGATGGTCGCCATCATAAATTTTTCTGTATGTGTAGGAGTGCATATGATTTTCAGCATCAGTTCATAACTCTCAAAGATTTGTACTAAATACCTATACTACCACCTTTAAAATATAATAAAATTAATATATTTTTTTTTATACACAGAGTTTGAAGAAAACAATATGTATGAATCTGGAATTTATGAGTATAAGATTCTCAATTCAATAAATCTCATGAAAGAAAATCAAATAAGTGAAGAAGTGCTACACAAGACAGAATATATTACTTGAGTCTTTTAAAGTAATAAAGTTTAAACTATAGAAGCTGGTAAGTTTAGCTATTTCTAATGAGCAAGGCATCCTTATCGATTATGGACTCTGATGACCAAAGTTACTCTCAATTGCATATTGCTTATGATTATTTTGAGAAAGAGAGAGTTAAAGGTCTTCTTCTAGGAGGTTTCTCTCACTTACAAAAGAATAAGGTATCAAACAAACAGAGAAATAAAAGAATGTTGAACCTTCAATTTCAATCTGATATCCAACACAATAACTGTAACTCTGGGAACTTCGTGCTCATATTGGTCATGGGATGAGAACAGGAATTGAAATCTATGATATCTAATCTCTCATTGTTCCTCAGTACCTCAGTGGTAAAGCTGTTGGCTGTTAATTGACTGGTCATAGCAGCTCAATAACCTTTTGAATATGCATGATGGGTTGATGATGAAGGCTGGCTGAAGGAATGCCAAAAATGCACGGTTGATGCCTTTCCAAGATCCATTTAGCGTTCTTGTTCCAGCAAGATTTGAAATTAACAAGATATGCTTCAGATATCCAATTATATGTCCTATGGCTTTAGTTGAACTGCATGATAGCCACAACTAACATGTTTCTTGTAGAACTCAATGATCTTTTGTTTTGTAACAACGCCCCCCCCCCCCCCCCCCCCCCCCCCCACCTTTTTTTTTCTTGAATATCTGGATTTTAGGCTTTAGTCTCACCTCTACATATGATATTAAGTTTTAGTGTAAACTCTGCGGTGCCTTTTTTATTTTATTCTCCAATATCTTCTGCAAATCAAGTTAATGGGACTATGCACTTTGGCTTCCTCTTGATTTGTTTTTGGAAGAAGCTATGGATAAATCACAACAGGCCTCAATTAGTGCTGTTGAAATTTTAACTGGTAGGAGTGAATTCTTGTTCTTGTATATCAGTGCTTCAGTCTTGATTACTGTAGTATATTATACTTTAGTTAGACTAGCAGTATTATTGAACTAGAATTATTGTTGCAGGTTTAGTAAAGGTTCGGCAGGCATAATGGTACCACATGGCCCAATACATTTTTAGGTTTATGGGTTGCAGCTCTACCGTTGGAGCAGATTTGTAAAAAAATCATGCCTATCTTTTTTTTTAGATAGTTTCAACATATGGCGTCCGCTCCTGATAATAGTTTTTTATTATTAGACCAAGACACCAATCAGTTTTTGGTATAGGCGGGAATAGAACCTCAGATCTCTTATACAACCATTAAAGACTTTACTAGCTGAGCTAACTGGAACCCACAAAAATCATGCTTACCTTTAACCATTAATTTAATCTTTTATTGGAAATAAAATTATTAAGGGGAGTGACCAAAAAAAAAAAACACTAATTAAAGTCTCCTCTTCTTCTTTTTATTTTTTTTTTTTGGGCAGGGAAGAGGGGGTAGGGGGTAGGGGTTATACTCTCCACATGGCTTCTACATAAGTTGCTTAAATTTGAAAAGAAAAAAAAAACAA
Source organism: Castanea sativa (assembly GCF_040712315.1). Lineage (NCBI taxonomy): Eukaryota > Viridiplantae > Streptophyta > Magnoliopsida > Fagales > Fagaceae > Castanea > Castanea sativa. The sequence goes on along the minus strand of NC_134022.1, from coordinate 21,028,600 downwards.
TTATCCAACTTCAAGCCATTATAATATCTTAATCAAATTCGCCTAGTTATTGGAAAATTTATTGGTTTTGAATATATGATTCCTCTGTAAGAAATTAAAAATTCTTATAGTCTAGTAGTCTAATTCGTGGTATAACTAATAATTGAAATATGAATGGAGGATGAGCAAGAAACCTGATTACTTATTAAGCAAAGGAAAATGTTGAGAACTGATAACATTGGCTATTTAAAGGGCTTGTATTCTATTTCCATTCTTACTTTTTCCTGTCTATCTTCCATGCAAATATATTTATCTAGTTGCAGCTCCTCCCTTTATATTCCTGATGGATCTTGATATTTGTCTTTTCTGGTATTCTTGTGTGTGGTTTCTTATACTAAAAGTGCTACACACAAAACATTTTTATTATACTTTCGCAACAAATTATAGGTGTCATATTCATGACAAAAGAAATTGTCTCCCTGAGTATGTATTTCGAATTTAACTTCTCCCTAGATTTTAATTTAGGGCCAAATTCATGTAATGTCGTAGTTATTTTCAATAAAATGTATATTTCATTCATATCAATAAAAATGATGTTTTATTTATATGCTTTTCTTCTTCTTCCATTTAATAAAATAAATGGGATTGTTGTGACTGGATCTAAGTCATCTAACCATACTAGTGATAGAGATGTTTGGGATTTCTTTGGTGGAGGTGGGGGTAGGTTACGGTTTAGTTTGATTTGTGAAAGAACCGTTTGAACTGGGCTCGGTTTGGTTTTAATTGGAATCGGGTTTGTTTTGGGTTTATCACAAGTCATTTGCTTTTTTATGTGTTAATAATTATGTGTAATTTTTAATATTAAAAACATTTTTTATGTTACCTAAAAAACATCATGTCATTGCTTTGTTAATCACATAGATATGACACTAATGAGATTTAACAAAAAAATACTAATGGTGCTCATTTTTTAAACTTCAATAATCAATAGCGCTCATTTGAAATTTCAAAAATCAAAACCTATCACTCAATAAACTTCAGGTTGAATTCTATAATTTGCCCCCAAAAAATATTAATAGGGAAAAAAAATTCTATATGAATAATCCTCCATATAAATAAGAACACCTTTTAATACAATCCCAAAAAAAAAAAAAAAAAAAAAAAAAAAATCTGACTTTTATAGCAAGGTCAAAAGTGTCAAAAAATACCTTCTTTTTTTTTGTTTTGGGGTGTAGATAGAATTTTAACTTTAAATATTTTATTCAATAAAAAAAAATTGGTGTTTTTTTTTTCCTGTTGAAAGAGGAGACTTTACCCATATATATTCAAAGAGACTTTAGCCTCTCTTTTTTTTTTTTAGGTAAGTCTCCTACGTACCAATTTGGCTGGAATCTCAACACATATATGAAATGTTTGTATTTTAGAATTTAGACCATTGGTTTTTATTAGATGTACGTCTGGAAAAACATTGATTGGGCCGATTTTGATCTCAATAAATTAGTGGTTGGGCCGATTAGCATAACTCTTCTTATGATTTTTATTAGATGCACGGGTGAAAAAATTGGTTGGGCCTTTTTTGTTTTCAAGAAATTAGTGTTTTCAAGAAAAATTAGTTGGGCTGTTTGTACAAGTTGTTTCAAAATATGCCTTTTAAAAACTAACGTTTTTAAATTGTGAGTTTTGAAAACTTCATTTTAAAAACCACAAATAAGTGTTCGGTAAAAATGTGAAAATATGCATTTTCTATTTTTATAGCCATATTAAGCATTTGGATAAGTTGTTTTAAAAATAGCTGTTTTGAGTGTAAATTCCAAAAAATGACTTAATTATTTTTTGAAGGTTATATTGTCATTTTTCCTATGATTAGTGTTTTTTTTTTGTTGAAAATATGTAATTAAGCTTAACAATTACATTAATAATAACAACAATAATGATGTTTTTGTTGTTGAAATTCATGGAGAGAAGTTTATCAAATTTAAAATATTAAAAATAATTCATCAAGAAAAAGATATTAAAATGATTAGGAAAATAATTATATTAAAATGTTAATTGCCAACAATATCAATACTAGACAATCCATTATAATAATAAAAAAGTTCTTATTCGAAAAATTAAAACAAAAACACCAAAACAGAAATAATAAAAATATTGTTTACAACCCACAAATGGATTGAGCTATTTTGTCACGAACAATTTCATCTCCTCATCTTGTATATTTTCAACATTTGCCTATCTACTACTACCTTCTCCACTACTATTGCTTCTTGGTCTGTCCAAGTCATGTTCATCCCAATTGAATCCCTCATCTTCCCTATCATGTTTTCTAATAAAATTATGCAAAACACAAATAGCAACTATAATGTTTCTTTGGTGCTTAATGTCATAAGATGGCATTTGCTTCAAAATTTTCCATTTATTCTTCCACACTCCAAAAGTTCGCTCAATTGTACTTCTAAGTGATGAGTGAACATAATTAAACCTCTCTTCCATGTGATTCCCTCAACCAGCTCGTCAAAAATCTAAAAGATGATACATCTGTCCCTTATAAGGTGGCAAATATCCTTTCCTTAAGGGGTATCCAACATCAACTAGATAATATTTTCCTAGTAAAAGAAAAAAAAAATGTAAGATGTACATAAATAATATCCTTCATACATATTTAATATATAAAAATATTATATATCTGATGGTGGTTTTGGAAAGTTGACAGATTGTCGACGGATAGCATCTAAGAAAATACATGTATCATGTGTTGCACCCTCATATCCAACCATAACAAATGTGAAAAGTAAATCGAAATCGCTTGCTACCATCACACTAAAAGATGTCACACCCTTTCTATTATTATATAGAGCTTTCTTGTCGTCTCCAACAACAACTTGAATATGTGTACCGTCAATGGCATCAATGCAGTCCTAAAATAGAATATAAATTTTATTTACTTAATTAGGAAATAATCCTAACAAATATTAGAAACAAATTAGAATGTATGAAATGAATACCTGAAAGTGTGGCATGTACAATGGATTCTTCTGTATATGTCTTGGAACTACACTAAATGTAGGGTCAAAAGGCTTGAGGATATCCATTGACATTATGTTAAGGCATTCCAGAACTCTATGAAAATGTTTGTGTATAGTCTTACTAGAATGTTAAAATCTTTCTTGAACCATCCTATAACAAGCTCCTTGTCCAAGTATCATTAAACACATACCTATTGACTCTTCGAGCCTAATATGCCTTGTGTGGTGAAGTCCATATGTATGTTGTAAAACATTACACAATTGAAGGAAAACATGTGGCTTCATTCTAAACATTTCATAACATTTCGTTTCATTACCCGTCAAACAATCCATCAACCACATATAGCCAGTTTGTTTAGAATCTCTACAAGGTTGTTTATCCATATATTTCATATAATATGTCACTGCAACATGACATCCAGCAATAGCAAGATCATATAATTTCTCATCATCGTATTCATCGTTTTCCACATCAAAAGAATGATCTTCATCACTATTATCAATATAATCATTGTAATCCATAGGAATAACAACTAAAATATTATAGCAATAAATTAAATAAATCACAATAAATAAAATTATTAAACATTTAAAAAAAATAATAACTAGATAAATCAAAATAAGTATCTATCACACAACAAAAGCCCACAAAAGTATCTACCTAATTGTCATGACTGCCATTAGTTAGTCTATGAAAAAAAACCCCTAAGTAGACTCAAAGACAACTTATCTTAAGAGCACCTTGCAGTGGATGTGTTCTTAAGTAATAAGTACTCTAGGAGCACCTTACTGAAGTATTTCGTACATAGCATTGATATGTGTAATGAAATAGAACTATACACAGAACAATACCACTTAGAACTATACACAGAACAATACCAATGAAATAAAACTACTCAAAGACAAATTTCCTTTCTCTTTACCCTGTGATAATGTAATTAACACTTTAACAGTAGAATTTTCAACAGGTGGTTATGGTGGGGTTGTTGAGACAAATTTTTAATCAATAAAGGGTCACCAATTATTCAGCAAAAAAAAGGGTCACCAATTTGTCTTTAGCTTTTTCCCATAGGAGTGTTCTGAATATAGAGTCTACTGGCAGAACCTTCAAACCCCATCACTTTTTAGACCCAAATTGTATTTAATCCATATGTCTTGTTCCGTAGGCTATGAGTTTTATTTATTTAATGTTTGCCATGTATTTATGTATGCTTTTTAAGTACTGTAGTAGTAGTAGAGCACATATAATTTTTATAGTTTATCCTAAGAAATCAAATTATCCTTAGAAATTTAACAATGTAGCCTATTAGCCTTTTTTTTTTAAAGAAAAATTCTCTCTACACGAAATTTTTTTCACCAAAAAACACAAACTATTCTGGCTGCTGTTAACATGATGTATCTTTTTGATGTTTGCTAGCTAGGTGGTTGGTGCTAAGGATCATAAGAGAATGAGTGACCATATCAATGAATTACAGGATGACATTCTCACCAACAATCTCTCCTCTCTAACTCTTAAGAGATGCTATCAAGGCAAGGTTACTGTCACCTAGATGGAGACATCTTTCAGCACTCATCTCCACTCTTCAGTTTGATCTATTTACCATGTTTGGAATTGAATATGATGAAAACAAAGGCTACTTCGATACACTACTTGCAAATTTTGTAAATAAACTTAAGCCTAGGTTTCTCACATCAGTTGATCAGTTTTTGCAGCAATATATGGCTCCAAAGATAGGAATACTCAAGGTTCACTTCTGTCTTGGCAATAAGTTTGCTTCTCATATAGATAATTGGGTTGCCTTCACTGCTAGAATGGAGGCCAAGAAAATTGATCTTTACTTTTCTTCTTTCTACCAAGTACCAATAGAGTGAAAACTATAGTTTCCATTGTCATTTGATTCACTCTCACTTGAAGCATTTGCGCCTAGGAGCATGCACATTTAATTAGACCCTCTCCTGAGCACACATAAACCTATTAAACTCTTTGGCTACCCTTGACTTGAGTAATGTAATTTTAGATACAAATAATGATGTGGAAAGTATCCTTTCAAGTTGTTTGAACCTTGAGTGCTTGGTGCTGAGAAATTGTAGGCTGCCTATGAGACTATGCATACATGGCCATCAACTCTTCCGGCTAAAGACATTGATTGTTCACCAGAATTGCACCCATTTTCCATGGCATATTGAGCTTAATTCTATTGACTTTGAAACCCTTTGAGTTCAAGGGTTTTCTGGTAACATTCACTTTTGTACCATGTCTGGCAAAAGTTAATGTGTTTTTTGCCAGAATCCACGGATGTCTTGCATTCGGTCTTCAATGAGAATTGTTATATATATATATATATGGATAGGTTGTAATAATGATGTTTGAGTTTGGAGAATATTGTTTCATAAAGTGAAAATTCAAGTTCTGGAATTTTCTAAGTAAAAATTCAAAATACAGCATTTTCAATTGGTCAAAACTTTGGCTCAATCGATTGAAAATTGTAAGAAAATAATCCTGGAGTTTCTGGATATCTCGATCATTGTTTGATTCCTGTTTGACTGATCGAAAATAGCACTTGATCGATTGAAAGTAATTTTCGACTGATTGAAAAAAGTGAAATAGGATTTTCTGGTAACTGTTCAGAAAGGTTGAAGAGGTTTCAATCATTGTTAATGGTTTTATGAAACATTTTAACTCTCCATATGTGCCTTTTGATGAAATATAACCTTATGAGTATAAATAGAGACTTATGTTCACTTGAAATCCTGTGGTTATTCTCTAGAATTTCTATCTATAGAACCCAATATCTCAGTTGTATCTTGCGGACAAATTTGCGATAACCCTTTAGCAACAATAGTGTGGGGGGCATATATTGTCTAAGAAAAACGATATAGTGCCTCAAAGTTATCTATTTTCTATTTGTCTTTTGTGTTAACCTTGTTCTTCCATTATTACTTTGTGTAATATCCCCAACACTTCCAAGCAATCTTCCTCAGCTTCAAAATTTATCATTATCTCTTGCGTCTCACAATGTGAGTATATTATTTCATATATTACATCATTTTCCCTTCTTTCTTTATTGATTTTGTAACATTTTAGCTTTGTTATGTTTTTAGGCACTGCCTATACCTGAAATCATGCCTACATTCACTAGTCTAAAACAATTGGAATTGTCAAGTTATGGTATCAACTAGTTTTAACCTCCTCACAACAATTTTCATTTTAAATGCTAGTCCCCTTCAAGAGAGATTCCATCTGAAGGTGAGCATTGTTATTTCATTGAAATTTTATTAAATTTCATGTATTATGCTTCCTAATTTACAACTTTTAGTACATCCAATAACATTTTTCAACTGTTTATTTATCTTGATTATAAAATAAATAAATAAATAAACTGTTTATTTATCTTTTAAGTCATTATTCAATGGTGGACAAGCATATACTTCTTTGCTTTGGTTGTTTGCCACTCCCACTAAATTCCTTCACCATTTGCTTATCTTTCTTGCTTCCTTACTACAACCATAGTTTGCTATGGCAGAAACAAACTACTTTGTCTTCCTCATTTCAGCTCCCATCTTCACCATCCTCATTCCTCTTAAAGCCCTAGCCCAAACTCATATGCACACCTGACACCCCACATTTCCCTTCTCTTTGTTTAACACTGTTGTAGCACCCACATCATTGGTGGGGTGTGGCCATCATGGTTGTGCTGGACTTTTGCACCAAAATCAATGCACCTCTTATCTTTCAAAGAATATGTATTTCAACAATTGATTTTGATCTTATTTTATTAAGAGTACGTGTGTCACAAGGGCTTTTGCTTTTGGAATTTGGCTATTTGGCTATCTGCCTTGACCTAATAAAAGTGAAACTATTCCTTATCTTTGCTGTTAAGTATGTTTCTCTTGGCCCCTTGCCTTGTAATTATATTGCTACCTTATTGTGAAATTTAATATATAAATGTATGCGTTCATGCTACTAGATGAGGTATATAGCTTGGGGTTATTTTATGTTATATTATTGTATGTTGTGAGAATCATTGAGTTGCATATACCCTGTCAATCTGTGTTTGTCAATATTTCTTGTTGGATTTGCCATCCGAATTACAGTTTGTTTCCGCTTGTGTGTCTTAATTTGCCTTTTTACCATGTGATCGGTTTCAGGCAGGAAATTCAAATTAACTGGCTTTTCTACATTTTATGTCAAAACAACATATGTAGAGAGTAGAATATATTGTGCAAGTGATTCAAGCAGGCATCATCCCATTTTCTTGCATAAAGTTTCTTTAGAAGCTAGTTTATCGGCTTGTGCTTGTAGGTTAATTGATATATAAACCAGCTCATGTCTTGCATATTACTGAGAAAACCCCCCAAAATATCTATTTTGCTTTTGGCTACTATGTTAAGGCATCAAAACCTTTTGGTCCTATCACCTACGGACCCTGAAGGTCAAATTTCAAACGTGTATGAGTTTTCAGAGATTGATGAAGGTTAGCTCTATGATAGGGAGGTTTGTGTATGCATGAAATTTGCAAAGTGTCATGAATTCAAGGTACCATTCCATGAGTGTGTAATTTAACCATAAAATGGACTCTCTTCATTTCACTTAAGGATCTTGTTCCATGTTGTGGTTGGCTGTTATCCAATTAATAAGCATGTGTATGACCTTTGGCTAATGCTAATAACCTTTATGCTAAATTATTAGCTATTAACTATGTATTTTTTTAACTTGCAAATTTCCATTTACGGAGTAACATTACCCTCTTTTGTTGGTAGTTGTGTAGTACGAGTAGCAGCGGTCAAATTCAAACAAGAGAATATTCTAATCGCCAACATTTACATATAAAAGACATCAAAATATCTAGATTTTATGAACAATCAAATGTGATGGATCTTGCTATTTATTTGCTTAAAAATTTTGTTACACTTAAGCGAATGGTTGCTAATGTAAAGGATGATCTTAAGACTAGAGAAAAAGTCTACGATTTGATAATGAAGGAAAATGTTAATTCCAAATTAGAGCTAATCGTACGTTCTTTGATTTATATATTTGAATAAAACCTATTACACACTTGTGTACGTGGACTTGTATGCATCCACACAAGTGTGTAATATAAACATTGGCATATATATATATATATATATATATATATATATATATATATATATATATATATATTTATGTCATATTATAAGAAGCCTTCTTGAATTTACCACAGTTTTCGAACTCATTTTATTTTGAAGTTGCTATATATGAATGATGTGTATATGTCTTTACACGTAGAGAGTGCATATAATTTGATTTGTTTTCATTTTGCCTTTCATGTTTGAATCTGTTTTCATTTTGGCTCTTCATGAAAGTGAAAATTTTAAAATGTAAAAGGACAAACAAAAAATTGAATAAAACATGAAGGCCTAAAGTGAATTTTTTTTTTTTTTTTTTGAAATGTAAAGAGTCAAATGAAACAACCTCAAACTTGAAAAATGTGGAAGGATGGAAAATGTTGGAAGAATAGAGAAATTAGAGGATAAAAAAGATTTTAACTTTACACCATGTGTGTTTATGGAGGATGGAAAATAAATATAACTTTCCTTTATTTGGTTAGGAAGAAAATTGATGGGTGGAAAATACAGTATGTCTAAATTTTCATGTGAATAAAGCTAGTGATAATATTTTTACAACAATTTCACAATAAAGTTTAGGTGCATGCTGTTAGTGGTAGGTAAAAAAAGTAATGTTAATGATCAGCTTAAATGAGGATCAGTAACAACTTGTCATCTAACTTGCTACCTAGACTTTGTTATGAAAATGTTATACTTGTAGCACTATTGTTACTATATATTGCCTATATTACCAAAAAAAAAGAAAAAACTATTTTTCAATAGCATATAAAAAGTAATTAATTAAAAAAAAATAATCAGTTCATGTAATTATAGGTACGAATTTATAATAGGTGCATATATTCATTTTTCTCATGTCCACGACAATTATAGTATGTACGAATTCCCCCAATCTATGGCCCACATGGCATTAGGGTTTTATACAAGGTACTTAACACTCGACAGATGGCAATCATTTTGCATGTAAAAAAACAAGAAGAAGATTTTTCAAATAAAACCAAGCACCTTCTTTATTCCATTAGACCATTTGGCATGACAAAGTACTAAACTGAAATTACTCTCCCCGTTTCCTTTCCCTTCCACTCTCACCTCAACCAAACATTGAAAAACTCCTACTTTCCCCTCCATTTTTCTTCACCTTTTTGACCTTCCATCCTCTTCTTTTCACTCCAACCAAATATAGTGTAAGGGCCAAAATTGTACTTTGCTAACCCCTACCCCACCTGGCTACACCCCTGTTCATAAATAAATTCAAGGTTCATAATTATTTTGTCTTAAGCTTAAAAAAAAAAAGCTCGTTTCACATTAAGATCCAACTATTTATCAAAGTTTGCATGTTATCTATTTATATGTTTCATCTATCAAAACGTGTTTTTCAGAACTAGACATTAACATAATGTATGTACTATTCTTCCCCCTCCCTTTGTTTGAACATTTGTTTACTAGAAGTATAGTAGTATTACAATTTACAAAAACAGCAGCAAAATAAAACTATACTAGTAATGTGAGATTCAATTGTAGGAATACCCCTGTACAAACAGCAAAAAAATATTTTGGAGTCCCTTAATGGAAGGATTAGATCATCTAGGTATCACAACATCCTTCAAGTATTCATGGTTCAAGGCATCTTTTATAGATATTCTTTGACTCACCAAACACTTTCTTCATTTGGTGCTCACCATTAGACCATTTGGCATGACAGAGTTCTAAGCTGAAATTACTCCCCCCATTTTCTTTTCTTTCCAATCTCCATTCTCACCTTAATCAAACACTGGAAAACTTCGACTTTCCCCTCCATTTTTCTTCACCCCTTTTGAACTTTCCATCCTCTCATTTTTACTCCAACTAAACATAGTGTAAGGGCCAAAAAAGTACTTTGCTAACCCCTACCCCACTTGGCTACGCCCTTGTTCATAGATAAATTCAAGGTTCACACGTATTTTGTGTTAAGCCTTAAAATAACAAGCTCATTCACATTAAGAACCAACTATTTATCAAAGTTTGCTTGTTATCTATATTGGGTATGTTTTTAAAATTTAAAAGGAAACTAATTTTAGTAAATGGTGGATGCCACCTGGATTGCTATTGACCAAAATTAGTGGATTGCTTTACCCTATAACTCATGGCCTTCTCCTTTTATTCATAAACAAAATTAGCCCCTCCACAATATCAGTACTTTCCTTTCTCACTTTCACCTATCTCGCCTTAACCAATTCAAATCCCTAGCAAATATCCCTATAATACCAGCAAAAGTTGAAGGAAATCAAAGGGATAATTATGGAGTGCTTATATCATGGCAGATTCTCAAATTTTGTATTGGGTTTTGTCAACTCTTTTGCTGAAAGTATTCCATTGGCTCTTCTATATAACCAAAAGGCTATTCCTCTTCCAAACCGGTGAGAAGCATAAAAAAGAAAAAAGAAAAGAAAAAGAGTTCATCTAATTCCTCTATCTGTCTTTAATCTTTATATCGGGTATCCAATGACAAGTTCGGAGTTCTATTTGTGAGTGCACATTAACAGAACTGCCATTGTATCTTGGAGAACGATTGCCTGAGCCATTTGCATTGACAAAGTCATTCCAGTGAGGGTGAAATCGTTTCTTTAGGATAGCGGATTAAATTTCGTGCCTCGACTCAAATCGATAAGTTTATATCTCTCTACACTCTTATCTTATATCTCTGATATGCTTTGTATTTGTTAATTAATTTGGGCAATTTTCAAACCTTATTTCCAATAGTCTATTTATGTTTCATCCATCAAAACGTATTTTTCAGAACTAGATACTAATGTAATGCATGTACTATTAATTCCCCACCCTCCCTTCATTTGAATTATTGCTTACTAGAAGTATAGTAGTGTTACAATTTACAAAAATAAAAGTAAGATAGAACTATACTGGTAATGTGAGCTTCAATTGTAGGAGTATTCCGTACAAAAAAAATCCACAATCCCTTAATGGAAGGATTAGATCATCCAGGTGTTACACACATCTTTAAAGTATTCATGGTTCTAGGCATCATTTGTAGATATTCTTTTACTTGGATTGATGCATAGCATTTTCTGTATAATGGAACGACAAGTCAAAATGAATTCAACAATAATTATAGTAAATTATATTGAGATCTTAATTTCAACATTTATCATACAGAGAGGAGGTAAAGCTTGGTAGAATCCAATTCTATGACCAAAGCTGCATTATCCTGTATATTAGTGGCAAGACAATTCTAAGTAAAACATAAATGAAATGCAAGGATTTTTTAATGGTTAGTCATATTGGTAATTGTACTATGATGTGGGATGAAAACACTCAACCCGTCCTTGGACAGTCACCACCTTCGCAGCCGTCCAGAAGTTATCCTCAAGACGAGAGTAACGGACAAGGACGTCCAGAGGGTGATAGCGAAGCTACATCCCTCGTCCATGGGATGCTCACAGCCTACCTTATGAGGACTCGTCCATATAAAGATTCGTGGACTAGGATGTTACACTTAGAATTAACAGGCGCGCTCGATGAAGGAATTCCAGGACGAGGGTATCATACTTAGGAGAATCTCTGAATATAATGTGACAATCCCTTATCCCACGCATAACGGTCATGTACCCGTTGTGGAATAGAAGTGTAACTCCTAAACGGTTATGGCAGTTACGTTAAGCCTCCTTGAATCCAGGAGAGGTTCCTGTCTCAATAACCATCTGTAAGAACACTATATAAAGGCTATCTCAGACAAGGCCAGGGTATGTTCAGTTTTTACTCCAAAAAAGTTGGAATTCGAATAACTTAGAGGAAAAAACTAACTTTGCCATCGGAGGATTTTTGGCCGGTAGCCCCGGTCGCCTTTGATACGCTTTTCTTTCTTTTTCAGGCCGTAGAAAGAACCAGTAGTCCTTTCAAGTCCGAAGCATCCAGCCTACTGATTTTCTTGGCATCATCAGTTGGCGCCGTCTGTGGGAAAGAAGTAAACTTGTTATTCTATCCCAGACAAAAGGTTGAATGGTTCGAACAAGATCAAGGGCTACCAGCCCAGGCCACCAAGAGAGTAGGGATGCTTCCAGCAATCCCCTTCGTGATCGCAGATCAGCACCTGTAATGCAACCGCCTTCTATGCAGCACATACAATCCATGGCGGCTGCTATGGCAGAACTGACACGTCAGAACCAGGAATTGAATAAGGAGATCAACTTCAGGAGGCAGCGTCAAGGACACATTGAGGGAAGGGCCCCAAGTCAAGAAGGAGGAGGGGAGAATGTAGAGTCCGAAGATCAAACAAGGGGTACCGCTTCAAGAAGGGTGCCGCACTTGGAAAAAGAAATGGATCAGATGAGAAAAGCCATGGATGAAATGAGGGAAAACATGAGGCGAGCAAACCCAGTAGATGATATGGTCCACCGAACAGACTCCCCTTTTACAGCCTCCATCAACAGTCACCCTCTACCCCCGAAGTTCAAAATGCCTTCTCTAGACTCGTACGATGGAAATCGCGACCCCTGCGATCACATTGCAACTTTCAAGACGACCATGCACTTGCAGGGGGTCCCAGACGAGATCATGTGCAGAGCTTTTCCCACCACACTCAAGGGACCAGCGCGAGTGTGGTTCAGCAAGATTCCCCCAAACTCAGTGGGATCATTTGAAGAACTGAGTAAGCTGTTTGTCAACAACTTCATTGGAGGACAGCGTCACAAGCGATCCTCCTCTAGCCTACTGACCATAGAGCAAGGGGACAATGAGAGTTTGCGATCTTTTATCACCCGGTTTAACAGAGAAGCCTTAACGGTGGACGAGATGGATGACAAGCTATTGCTGGCCGCTTTCCACAATGGGGTCAATTCTGACTTGTTTATTCATAAGCTCTACGAGCAGGAACCACAGACTATGGCCGAGCTTGTCCATTCGGCCCAGAATTTTATGAATGCTGAAGACGCCATCATAGCCAAGAAAAGAAAAAGGGCAGAGCGCTCGGAAGGGGGCCACCATCGCTACCAGGACCAAGGACCTTGTCCGAAGAAAGTTCGGGTAGACGAGAGAAAAGATAAGGATGGTAAGAAGGCCAGTTCCTCTGCAAGGAATCAGCAATACACGCCCCTGACCATGCCATTAGAGCAGGTTCTTATGCAGATCAAGGACGATCCGTCCTTGAAGTGGCCGGACAAATTGAAGGGAGACCCCAATAAGCGTAATAGGAGCAAGTACTGTCGTTTTCATAGGGACTATGGGCATGATACGGACGAGTGCTTTGACTTGAAGCAGCAGATAGAAAATCTCATTAGACAGGGAAAATTGAGGAACTTCCTTGGACGAGACCAGAGAGATGAGAAAATGAAGGCCAAGGTGGAAGAATCATCACGCCCCCCACTAGGAGAAATAAGGGTAATTATAGGAGGAAGCTCGGCGGCACGGTCGTCCAAATCAAGGAAGACATACCTGAGGGTGGTGCAGAACATCCAACAGTCTGGACGACCTCCTAGGACGAAGGAGGTAGACCAATAGGCTGTTACTTTCACGGACGAGGAGGCAGGACGAATTCACCACCCACACGATGACGCGATAGTCATTACCTTACTCATCTCTGACTACACAACCAGGAGGGTATTGATTGACAATGGTAGCTCTGTAGACATTCTCTACTACCCCGCGTTCCAACAAATGAAGCTAAGACAAGATCGGCTTCGACCAGTGAACTCGCCGTTGGTGGGATTCGGAGGGATGAAGGTGCAACCTGTGGGCACCATCACGTTGTCGGTGGTTGTCGGGACGTATCCACAGCAGATAACCAAGGAGGTGAATTTCCTTGTTGTTGATTGTGCATCGTCATACAATGCAATTATTGGAAGGCCAACTTTGAACAGCTGGAAGGCGATAACCTCCACCTACCACCTGTCCGTCAAATTCCCGACCGAGCACGGAGTAGGCCAGGTACAAGGAGACCAGCCAGCTGCCAGAGAATGCTACTTAGCCATGCTGGCCATGGACGAACACATGCAAGCGATGAATATAGACGGAAGAAGGGTTGTGGCTGAGCCCACTGAAGCATTAGAGGATGTCCCTTTGGACGATGACCAACCCGAGAAGTCTACCAGAGTTGGGGCAAGCATGGAAGAGGGGGCAAAGCACGCTTTGGTTCGATTTCTGAAGAAAAATCTCGATGTCTTTGCGTGGAGTCATGAGGACATGCCTGGCATTGATCCGAGCGTCATTACCCACAGCCTGAACGTGTGTCCCTATTCGAAACTATTGCGTCAGAAGAGAAGAGTTTTTGCTCCCGAACGAGACAATGCCATCAAGGAAGAAGTGCAGAAGTTGGTCGCCGCGAAGTTTATCCGAGAAGTTCATTACCTAGACTGGTTGGCGAACGTAGTCATGGTCAAAAAAGCCAATGGCAAGTGGCGGATGTGCGTGGACTTCACTGATCTCAACAAAACTTGCCCCAAGGATAGCTATCCATTGCCGCGCATTGACCAGTTAGTGGACTCAACGGCAGGTCACAGGATACTTAGCTTCATAGATGCTTTCTCAGGGTATAACCAGATTCAGATGAATGAAGCGGATCAGGAGAAGACCTCATTCGTCACGAGCCAAGGGTTGTATTGCTACAAGGTTATGCCCTTCGGTTTGAAGAACGCAGGGGCAACTTACCAAAGGCTGGTTAACCATATGTTCCGTCCTCAAATCGGGCAAAATGTGGAAGTTTATGTGGACGACATGCTGGTGAAGAGCCAGGACGAGGATAAACATCTTGATGACCTTCAAGAGACTTTTGATACGTTGCGACAGTACCACATGAAGTTAAATCCGAGCAAGTGTGCCTTCGGGGTTTCATCGGGTAAATTCTTAGGGTTTATGGTGTCACACAGAGGAATTGAGGTGAATCCAGATAAAATCCAGGCGATACTGAACATGGAGCCACCAAGAAATATCAAGGAAGTCCAGTCTCTTACCGGACGAGTCGCCGCCCTCAATAGGTTTGTATCGAAAGCTACTGACAAATGTTTACCTTTCTTTAAAGTCCTTAGGAAGGCTTTTGAATGGACGGACGAGTGTCAGAAGGCCTTCCAAGACTTGAAGACGTATCTCATGATGACTCCGTTGTTGAGTCCGTCTGTACCTGGAGAAGAGTTGTACTTGTACTTGGCAGTGTCCCCACACGCAGTAAGCTCAGCGTTGGTCAGAGAAGAGAGAAGAGTCCAGAAGCCGGTCTATTACACAAGCCACGCGATGAGAGGGGCAGAAGGACGATACCCGATGATGGAGAAACTAGCCTTCGCATTAGTCACGGCTTCCAGGAAGCTGAGACATTATTTTCAGGCACACGTCACCAACGTCCTGACAGACCACCCCATAAAAAAGGCGATGAGCAGGTTGGAAGCCGCTGGACGGTTAGTATAGTGGGCCGTTGAGCTCAGCGAGTTCGATGTCAGGTACCTCCCGAGGAGCACAATAAAAGCGCAAGCATTGGCAGATTTCATTGCAGAATTCACCCCCAGTCAGGACGACCTGATCAAGGACGAAGGAAATGAGATGTGGGTGGTGAATGTAGACGGATCGTCCACATTGTATGCAGGAGGGGTTGGAATTGTACTGAAGTCCCCTGAGGGTGACAAGCTGGAGTATGCGGTCCGTCTGCAGTATCCAACTACCAACAACAAAGCTGAGTACGAGGCTCTACTCAAGGGGTTGGAATTGGCCAAGTCCTTAGGGGCGGAGTCGTTAACAATCAGAGGAGACTCTCAACTGGTCATTAACCAAGTAAATGGGATGTGTGATGTCAAAGAAGATCGAATGAAGACACTCAACCCGTCCTTGGACGGTCACCACCTTCGCTGCCGTCCAGAAGTTATCCTCAAGACGAGAGTAACGGACAAGGACGTCCAGAGGGTGATAGCGAAGCTACATCCCTCGTCCATGGGATGCGCACAGCCTACCTTATGAGGACTCGTCCATATAAAGATTCGTGGACTAGGATGTTACACTTAGAATTAACAGGCGCGCTCGATGAAGGAATTCCAGGACGAGGGTATCATACTTAGGAGAATCTCCGAATATAATGTGACAATCCCTTATCCCACGCATAACGGTCATGTACCCGTTGTGGAATAGAAGTGTAACTCCTAAACGGTTATGGCAGTTACGTTAAGCCTCCTTGAATCCAGGAGAGGTTCCTGTCTTAATAACCGTCTATAAGAACACTATATAAAGGCTGCTTCAGACAAGGCCAAGGTATGTTCAGTTTTTACTCCAAAAAAGTTGGAATTCGAATAACTTAGAGGAAAAAACTAACTTTGCCATCGGAGGATTTTTGGCCGGCAGCCCCGGTCGCCTTTGATACGCTTTTCTTTCTTTTTCAGGCCGTAGAAAGAACCAGTAGTCCTTTCAAGTCCGAAGCATCCAGCCTACTGATTTTCTTGGCATCATCATACTAAAATCCTTGCATTACATTTATGTTTTACTTAGAATTACCTTACCACCTGTATACAGGATATCACAACTTTGGTCCCAAAATTGGATTATGTTAAGCTTGGCTTTCTCTTGATTAAATGTTGAAATTAAGATCTCTACATAATTTACCATAATTATTGTTAAATTAATTTTAACTTGTTATTCCATTATTCAGAAAACGATGTGCACCAATCCAAGTCAAAGAATATCTGCAAATGATGTCTTGAATCATAAGGATGTTGTGACACTTGATTGATCTAATCCTTCCACTAAGGGACTCTGGAATACTCATACAATTGAAGCTCACATTACTAGTATAGTTTTATCTTCCCTCTATTTTTGTAAATTGTAACACTACTATACTTCTAGTAAACAATAATTCAAACGGAAGGGGAGGAATATATAGTACATATGTTTTGATAGATGAAACGTTAATAGATAACATACAAAATTTGGTAAATAGTTGGATTTTAGAACGATGCTAACAACATCCATCACAATATAGGTAACACTAAGTTTAACAAAAGCATAATGCATATAAGCAACACTAAGTTCGATAAAAGCATAATGCACATAAACATATATGCATGTACAAAAACAACAATAATGCACAAACAACAAAGGTCATACATAATCAATGAATTTGTAGCAAAACATGATGAAATTATAAATTACTTGGGTCAAAAAGTGAATTTCCAACTTCATAGTCTATTTATTCACAAACCTTTACTTTTAAAGCAATAACTTAACAGTTCTACATAAATAAAATCAAAACTTAAAGAAATCAACAAAGACCTATAAAGAATCTAATGTTGAAAACATATCACAATTTAGCTTTGAGTATTATCGATTACCTAAATATCAATAATTTTAATCACAATATCACATTGAAACTATTAAATCAACCTGCAGACTTTGGACTTAAATTAAAACATGCCACAATACACAGGTTTAGTTGAAGAAACAAGTAATTCATATCAAGTTATCAACAATATTCCTTGTGTTTGCCACAATCTTCCTTATAATTCGTCCAATTTCAAACTTTTTTTTTTCCAAATCCTATTCTTTATTTGACTACCGAGAAAATAACAACAGAGCATCTACATCAATAACAATTTCTAACTCTCTCTTTTTTTCCTAATGTCGTTCTCGTTTGGAAATAGCAATTGGCACAAAACGAAAATAAATAAATAGCTACAACAGTTTCAATCTACTCCTACAATTGAAGCTCACATTACTTGTATAATTCTATCTTGCTTCTATTTTTTTAAATTGTAACACTACTATACTTTTAGAAAATAATAGTTCAAACGAAGGGAGGGAGAGGAATATCTAGTACATATGTTTTGATGGATGAAACATAAATAGATAACATGCAAATTTTGATATATAGTTGGATCTTAGAACGATGCTAACAATAACTAACTACCATAATTCAGCTAACACTAAGTTCAACAAAAGCATAATGAATATAAGCATAAAAGCATAATGCATATAAGCAATACTAAGTTCAACAAAAGCATAATGCATAAAAGCATGTACAAAAACAACAATAATGCACAACAGCAAAAGTCATACATAATCAATGAATTTGTGGCAAAACCTGATGAAATTATAAACTACTTAGACCAAAAAGTGAATTTCCAACTTCATAGCCTATTTATTCACAGACCTTTACTTTTAACGTCATAACCTAATAGTTCTATATAAATAAAATCAAAACTTAAAGAAATCAACAATTTAGCTTTGAGTATTATCAATTATCTAAATATCAATAATCTTAATCACAATATCACATAGAAACTATTAAATCAACACGCAGGCTTAGGATTTAAATTAAAACATGCCGCAATACACAGGTTTAGTTGAAAAAACAAGTTATTCATGTCAACAATATTCCTTGTAATCTTCTTTATAATTCATCCAATTTCTAACTCTCTTTTTTTTCAAATCCTGTTCTCTATTTGGCTAGCGAGAAAATGGCAACAAGGCATAAAAAATAAAACATAGCTACATCAATAACAATTTCTAACTCGCTTTTTTTTTCTTCTTTTTTTCTTAATCTTGTTCTCGTTTGGAAATAGCAATTGGCACAAAAAGAAAATTAATATATATGTATATATATATATATATATATATATATATATATGTATGTATGTATGTATACAATCTAAAAGAACAAATATGTTGTTTGGCAACTAACTAGAGCCCACAAAATCCGAACTTATAGGCAAAGAAGTAGGATGTATTTGTGATGAAATTTTGAAAATTTTATAGGTTTTGGTATGTGAAATATTTAAAGGATTTCTTTCTTTGTTTGTTTTGTTTCTTTGTTTATTAGAGAAATCCCAAATCCGACCCCTTGCTTTATCTGGTAATTATTGAGTACTCTTAGAGTACCACAAATGTATAATTCCCTTTCTCACATAACTGTGAGTCCCACTAATTAAATTTATAGTGAAACCCACAATTCATGTGAGAGGGAAGAGTACGCATTTATGGTACTCTCGAAGTATTCAATAATTTTCTTGTTTTATCTTCTCTAAACAAATTTTATTTGAATTATGCATATTTTTTTCTTTCTAAAAATTGTCTAATTTGGCTTTTTATTTATTAATACATAATTATATATATATATATATATATATATATATATATATATATATATATATCATATATAATTTTTTAATGTAAATTTCGATTTATTCTACTAAATCATTTCATGTAGATGAACAATGATAATCTTGAGCATCCAACATTGATAAAATTAGGAGAAATATTATATCCATAACATTTTTGTGCGTGCTCGATATCCCAGACCTGGCTAGTCCTTGTGTTTGGGCTTACTATTTACTTATGTAGTGGGTATTGGGTATCTTATTATGGGTAGTTCCTGGGCAGGTTCGTTGGAAGGATTAACTCTGAAACCAACCTCTCTTTTTCTCTCTTAAAACTCTATTGCATGCTTTGTTGTTCTCTTAATTTTTTCTCTCAATTGTTTGACCCCCTTTCCTTGTACTTTCTACTATTTATAGCTTGAGGATAGTAGTAGAATCATGATTACTCTTTGGTTCCACTCGTGTGGGTGGGGCCCAACTTAATTATTCCTGGCAAGGAATATGCTACGTTGGGAATGGGGGTTGGGACGTTGGAATTGGTGCTAGCCACCTAAAATTGCTCGACAACGTAATCTTCTAAGGCACTCCTGATCTGTCAAGGTACAGCCAATCATCATTGGTGTGTCTACCGACCATGATACACTCGAGGTGTGTTCGTATACTAAGCTCATAAGGGATGGGCCAATGTCTTTGGGCCGCTCATGGGCCAATTACTACAGGATGGGCCCATAGTCAGTATTGTTCATAGGCCTATTCTAACTTGGGCTCGAGGGAAATGGGCCTCTTTCCGTATGCTGTACAATTTTCACAATAAATTTCAAGTGACATGTTGTTATTTGTTGTTACTGGTAAGTAAAAAAGTAATTTCAGTGATGAATTATAATTAAAACTAATAATAACTTGCTACTTAACATTCATTGTGAAAATATTGTGTACATATCACATTTTTGTTTTTTGATAACATAACACTTCTTTAAAATTAAAACATCTCTCTTTCTTTTACTTACTACTAATACAATATAAGTTTAAGGATACAACACTTTTTTAATTTTGATATCTATCGTCATGTTTTATTGTGATCATTGCATAATAAAAATAGCGTAAGCAATGATATAAGTACTTGTGGAGTGTGGGGGTAAGAGTTGAAATTTAAGTCTCTAGAAAAAAAAATTTATACACATACATTTAGATTATGTTAGAATAGAATTTCTATCTTATTTAAAAAAAAAAAAAAAAACTATGTAAGCAATGGCCATATTACTTTTATGATTAAAATGTGAATATATTGACTCTATTTTAGTCTTGGGCCAAGTACATGCCTAAGTGCTTGGGCCTATTCTGTTTGATGAAAGTCTTGGGCTAAGTACATGCCTAAATAAATTCTCCATATTAACATCTCTAACTCTCTGAGCTCCTTCTAGCTATCTCAACAGAAAATGGAGGCAAAGGTGTTTGCACTAACGTGCTTAGCTCCCCCGCCATTACCAACTTTCTCGATAGCCCTCGCAAGGCTTACAATACTTCCTCATTCTTCTCCCTTCAAGCCCAAGTACTCACACCGATCAGGTTAGTCCCCACCACCACAAACACCATTTGCTCTTTCAAAAGTTTTAGTCTTTGCTAATTTTAAAATTTTTGTTTTTGTTTTTTTGGGTTCTTTGGCTGGGATTTGATAACCAGTTCTGAGGCGGTGTATGAACAAGGACGAGCCGCTTATAGATGGGCTTCCAAAGGAGTATTATGATGATGTATGTATGTAGTTGTTAATATGTATCAGCTGTGGCATTCTTTGCACCCTTTCTTAAATGGGTGTCTCTTATTTTTCTTGTTTTGCTATGTTGACTGGATGATTTTTCGTTTTTTATTATTGGGTATTCAAATTTATTGATTTCCTGAGATGGGTCAATGGTAGATTTGCCATATATGCCACTAAATCATTAATTTATATATATATATATATATATATATATATATATATAGGTATAGTGTTTGTGAAATGGTTAATGGCAGTCTCTGTGTGTAACTTTGCTAAAGGAATTTATTAGAGTGGGTCTTATTGATTCGTTTTCGAGCTGACAACTAAAAGGCCCACTGATTCTGCTACACTTAGTCCTGACTAGAGGGTTTTGGAATTTTTAATACAAATTAAATACAGTAAAAGAGTGTGTTGGAATAATTTGGCACCACACCAATAAATGGTTTGGTATATTTTGACAGTGATCACATATTTGAGATTTATGTGTGCAAAATTACATCAAGCAGGGTCATGTTACACTTGAGCCTCTATTACTATGAAAAATATTAGAATAGCTTAAGAAGTTAGGCTTGACTCAATCTCAGTCAATTTGAAGTGCTTTTCTATAACAGCTTTAATGGAATGCCTTCATGGCTTACAAATTGAGCAATCTGAGTTTATTGTTTGTGAAATTACAATTGACATGCAAGTTAAAAGACAAACCTCTTTTCACAGTTGCCTATTACTAGTTAAGAAAAATTGATTTTGAATTATATTGCAATGTCCATGTCCTCCAGAATTAAATTTGATTTATAGCATTACTGTTTCCCATTTTATTACTTTCATATATAGCTTAATCCAATGTTATAATTTTCTTAATTCTTCAAATATTTTGTTCAGATTATGATCACTCCCTCAATTGAATGGATAACTGGTCCTGATTGATGGGTTTTGGGGCATCGTGTGCATTCTGTATATAACAATATGTTGCCTAAATGTAAAACCCACATTCTTATTATGTTGAACTCATGTAACCTCTAAGATATGCACTATTTGGAAAGTTGCATTAACCTACTCTAGGTTAGGAATGGCAAGCACGGCAACGGGAAAAGACAAAGGAGCTTCATCGAAGACGTCAACAGGAAGAAGAAGAAGAGGAAAGAAAGATTGAAGAGTATCGTGAAATTGGCACACGCTTGAAAGGGTATCCAGAAGAAGATGTCAGAAAAGCACGGAGATTGGTTTCAAGCTTGATCAGAGCTGCTGAAGAAGTTGAAGAGGTAATCCTTAATTACAGTATTCAAGCCTCACAAATGGGTTAATCTGTCAAGAGATTAAGACTTTAAAATTATGAGAATGTGTTCATTTCTAAAGAGTGCTTTCTGCATACACATGGGTCGATAGAAGTCCAACTGAAAAGTAAAAGCTCTTTCCTTTTTCCTTTTTTGGCTGCTTTTGTTTTCATTATGAAGGAAATATTTATGTCTTATATCTAAGGACATCTCATTTCGTTGCTGTCCATACTCATACATCCTTTGTAGCTTGTAGCATTTTCATAAGTGGGAAGTTGAGTCAAACTATTCATGTAGGATAATTGTGACTATTGATTAACTTCCTTATATGCAGGAAATTGAGAAAGCTGCTGAGAAAGGAGAACTCAATGAACTTGTTCTAATGGTCATATGGAATCGCCTTGATCTTGCTAGACGTGACGTAAGTTAGTCTTTTGTTGTCACTAAATTTTGTGTGGCATCTTTTCTTTTAGTGCAATGTTGTTGTAGTGTAATGTTTTGCGAACATTTTTTAGTGTGCCAATGTAAATGTTTGCAATCACTGATTATTGTAATGTTCAAACTTGATGGCTGCCTTTATTAATTTCTCTATAGGTGTAGGAGTGTTTATGGCTTTTCAGCATTAGTTTCATAAGTCTCAAAGATATGTAAATACTTATAGAACCAATTTTTGTTTTTATTTTTCTTATTTTTTTATTTAAAAGAAAGTTTGTTTTTACACGAGTTTGAAGAAAATAATATGTATCATAGATTAGAATCTGGAATTTATGAGTATCAAATTCTCAACTAATATTTCTCATGAAGGAAAAGTGATGAAGTTACTATGATTAGCTATTTCTTATAAGCAAGGCATCCATGTTGTTTAAGGACTCTGATGACAAAGTTACTCTAAATTGCATATTACTTATGATTATTTGGAGAAAAAGAGAGTTCAAGGTCTTCTTTTAGGCGGTTTCTCTTACTTAGAAAAGAATAAGGTATCAAACAAATAGAGAAATTAAATACCATTGAACTTTCGATGTCAATCTGATATCCAACACAATACCTGTAACTTAAGGAAAATCAAGCTCATACTGGTCATGGGTTGAGAAAGGGAATTTAAATCAATATCTAATTTCTCATTGTTCCTCAACAACTTAATGGTAAAGCAGTTGGTTGTTTGCTGACTATTCATAGGTTTTACTACATATGTCTAACAAATAAATTTGCTCAAGTCCTCTTAATTTGTATTTTTGTTTTAAGGCAAGAATTGGGAACTTATTTGTCCTTTTTAGCATAAGGCTTTGAATTGTCCTTTTTTTTTTTTTTTTTTTTTGTTCCTTGTAAATCTTAATAGTATGAGTTCAGTAGAACTTAATATAATGCAGTCTCTTATCTCTCTCTCTCTAATGTTGATTTAGATATTTATCTCATTTTCCAGGAAGAAAAGGATGCTATAAGAAGTCTTGATCTGTTATATAGAAGGGTTGAGGTATACACTACTTTTCATATAATAGTGCCATGCTTAAATTCATTTGTTTCAATACACAGGTGCAGGGGCAGAGGTACAAATAGTCTTGCCAAAACTTTTGAAATCCTCATATAGTGCTATATAAAAATAAATTGGGCCCCTACAAATTATAATGATTGGCACCTTCAAAAAATTTCACAGAATTTTCTTGCTGTCAATGGAAGAAAATTGGTCTAGTATAGTTGGATAGGCTACCTAATACATGAGTCTAGACTACTCTTAACTCAATTTAAATTATAATAAAAGAGAAAGTAACCAAGTGGCCCACCTACTTGCAGAACATTCCAAGAACATGGAGTTTCCAAACTATTGAACAGTAGATAGTCTTTAGTTTTAGAGTTCCAATTAGCTATGAATATTCATCATCTTCACAATTCATGCTATTTTTTTTTTACTGTTGTTTTGCTTAGTTTTCTCTTTACTCTAATTTTGGATAATGACTTTCCTTTAAAAAAAATGTCATGGAGATCTGTTCATTGTTAGTGTTTATGTTATTTCCCTTTAAAATATAACAATAATTGCATTTAGCCATTTACGATTTCAATATTTAGTTAGTTTCTCAAGTGGACTGCACCCAAACAATACACACTTCTACCAAAATCTTATAAATCCCTAATCTCCAAGTGTCTTTCTTTTTATTTTTTCTAAGAATAGAAAAATGACGTTGTTCCTATTGTTTTCAATTTTTAAATGCAATGAGCGTTGCTCGAATTTGTGTGTTTTTCTTTTCATTCTTAGCCTTCAAATTCATTGATTCAGGTCCCATCATCGTCATTTTTTCACAAAATTTGATCCTTTTCTCATATTTCCAATTTTTTATCTCATATGTTTTTCTCTCATTATCATCATCTCATTTTTATATATTTTTAGTTGATTTTTTGTTTTCCTTTTGAATCCAAGTGCCTTATAAGTTGTACCAACATTGATATGTTAAATTTGACTATTATATATAAAATATAATTATTGTAATAATTATAGTTATGACTAGCATATAAATACATAATTCGCCCCCCCCCCCTCCCAAGTGGAAAATCCTGGCTACGCCCACGCCCCTGCACAGATGGGTTTTAACTTTCAAAACCAAATGCTGAACATTGTTAAATCTTGTCCGAAATTGTGCTGACTTTTAGTAGAATCCTTACATAATTATTCCAGCCTAGCACATCTTGCACCGTGACACTCCTTTAGGCCCTTTTCATTTTGTAGTTTCCTTTCTTCATTGCCTTGGGAGAAAATAGATTTATAAGCTTTGAATTTTATTTAATATTTTAGACTGAGATTTTGAAACGGGAGGCTACTCCTGCCATGAGACTGCTCAACGATCTTTTGAATATGCATGATGGGTTTGATGATGAAGGCTGGATGAAGGAATGCAAAAAACGCATGGTTGACACCTTTCCAAGAGAGGATCCATTTAGCATTCTTGTTCCAGCAGGATTTGACATTGATAAGGTATGCTGCAAATATACACATTATATTTCCTATGGCTTTGATCAAACTACATGATAGCCACAACTAGCGTGTTTCTTGTAGAACTCACGGATCTTTTCTTTTTTTCTTTTTCATCTGTATGATGGTGCCTTTTCTTTTAGTTGTACCGAAGAAATCTATAAGGGTATAGAATGACATATTGGTCATTCTCATAGAAACCTCTCTTGCATGCACAAATTCAAGGAATCAGGAGTGGCATCAGGCCACCAAGACAATCTCTGCATGTAGGGACAAGCGGATAACCATTGTTTTCGTGAAGGCACAAAATGAAAAATTATAGGAGTTGGTATTGATTGTAGGAAGTACCTAGACTAATTAGAGGAACATTCACATTTCTCCTTCTTGGGCGGTAACATAAAAGCATGGCTCTATTATATCCAAGACAATGGAATATTTTTCTAATGGGAGATCATTTAATGTTCAAAATAAAACTAACCAGTCTGGGATTGCTTCATTCAACGTTGGAGCAGATGATATATGTCACAACTAGATCTAATATAAACACTATATCCTATTGGTCACATTAATTTGTGTTTGATTTAACTTCATAACAGCTTACTTTTTCCCCCACAGCATCAAGGGCCACTTCGACCTCCACTTGAAGCTGATGATACACTTTTAAGGGTAGACTTTGTCAGAGAGGTTAATGCATTGCTACAAGAGGTACGGTATCAACAAACTGAAGCACAGCATGGACAAGATTCGTTTGATCCCGAATCTGTTGCGAGTAGGTTGAAGCAACAGGAGAAACAAAGAGCCATACGCCAAGTAGAATCACTGCTGGACCTGGCCATAAATTTGAAATGGTAGCCATACTTTGTCCCTTTTATTGCTAATATGGGGTTTTGGAATCCCAGTTTGCCACATTTGTATGTTGTGCCCGGGTTTATTGTAGCATTTGTATTTATATTAGGACCTTTGTGCGCTTATATTACAGTTGATCTATAAAAGAAATTATGTTTTTTTGTGCACAATTTCAAATTGGAGATTTCTTCTCCTTTCCTTTTCTTCTTTTTTCAATGAATATAAGTATCCCTCAACCAAACTGGAAAAATACATGAAAGCTTCCAGCTGTGGAAATCTCATGCAGTTAAAGAACGTACCGTGATACAATGAACTCAAGTAGTGGTTACTTCTACACTGCTATAAGAACGCTGCCAACTCATGCTAAAATTTGTAGTGGCACCCAAAGCAACTAAGACAATGCCTATCTCTCCAGTATTAACATATGAAGAAGCAAGCAATATCAACATGACAAAAATAAGGGGTGGGGGGGTGGGGTAGGGGAAATGAAAGAAGTATCGAGTGGACTTATCTTTTGCCCATTAAAAATAAAAACAATCCCAATTCCCTCTCTTGACTGGGCTTAAGTCCATCTAATATTGAACTTACTAGTGGTTGACCAAAAATGAGGCCTATAACTTGAGGCTAAAAGGGTATTTTCCTGTCTGTAAATTATCCAAATTGTCCAAAGATTAATTCACAAAAGCTACCCTTCTCAAAACCAATAACCAAGATTGCTTCTTGCATCTCTAACTGAAATCAAATTCTTCCTTCACCGAGCAAAATAAAGACAAGTGCATGAGTTTGTATTCCTTAAATTGAACACAACTTATAGTTGAGAATAAATGAACCAAACTAAAGATGAATAATTGAGTTAGTGGTTAATTACTATTATCTTTCATGCAAACAAAGCCCCAATCTTGAGAAATTGAGGCAATTTATAGCTATGGCTGATTTAGTTAATGGGTTACAATAATAGAGAGTTAAAACCTGCTATTATTGTTATGCAAGCAAAAATAATAGTAATACACCACATCCACATATAAGAATATTATCACCATCTTCTTAGCTGTTAAACAGTCTTCCAATCACAAAAGCTACCCTTCTCAAAACCATATTGCAACTTGCATCGTTACACTGACATCAAATTCTCCCATCACCAAGCAAATTAGGACAAGTGCATGGGTGTGAATTAAATTTAACAATACTTATATAACATGATCATCCAAAAGTTAAGATTCAATGAACTAAACTCAAGACGAATGTTTGAGTTAGTGGTTCATTACTATTGTCGTTCATGCAAACAAAGCCCCAACCTTGTGAAAATTGAGGCAATATATAGCAATGGCTGGTCATTGCTTTTAGTTAATGGGTTACGATAATAGAGAGTTAAAACTTGCTATTATTGTTATGCAATAAAGCCTCTATCTAAGAAAGATTGTCTGTATGAATGTAACCAGAAAATTGATAGTCCAAGCAAGATTGAAAATATGCACATCACTAAACTATGAAAACAGTGCTTTGATGCCTTCAAGCTCAGATGGACATGCATGTGAGATGAATCCATATAAAAAATTTCTATCATTCAGTTAAATTTTAAAATAAAAATGTTTTTAAGTAATTGAATTTTGAACTGCTTACTATAGTTTACACAAATGTTTCTACAGCGTTAGGACTTAAGATTTAACATAACAAGAATTGTTTTTATAATCTTAATTTCAGAGGTTCTGAAATTAAGGCTACATCATGCTTTGATTCCAGATGGATGTTAAACATCGAACTTAGGAAGTTGCAATAGAAATTAAGTAATGACCAACAAAGACAAGAAAATATTTTACATCAAGAAAAAGGTATAATAAAAAATTATAATCTATAATTTTTTTTTCTTTCCTTTTGCAATATAATTTTTTTCTTTCCTTTTGGAATAGAATCTCTCTTTTAACTTTAGAAGGCATAGCATCAACCAGAGAGGTCCAATAAAACTTACTACTTCAAAAAAACAAAAACAAAAACAAAATGACGGTTTTAATCGAAGTAACAAGTGCAAGGGTGTGTATTAAATTGAACACAACTTATATAACATGATCATCTAACATCAAGTTAAAGATTCAATGAACCAAACTAAAGAAGAATACTGAGTTAGTGGGTAATTACTATTATTGTTCATGCAAACAAAGCCCCCCAATCTTGAGAGAATTGAGGCAATTTGACTATTATTGTTATGCAATCAAAGCCTCAAGGTAGGAAAGATTAGCAAATTTCACTACAAATTTCAGGCCTCTGTTTCTCTCTCTCTCAAGTCTCAACTCACCCATCTTCTTCTTTGCATTCTCCACATCTCCATTGTGAAAACATGCCCTCAAGTGAGACAAACTTGGGCGGCTGGAGCTTCCTCCAAGCTAAAACTGACAACAATTCCCACGCTACCGCAGAAATCTTAGGTGATGATACAGGTGTGGTTGTCTCTGAAAACAAAAAAATTAGTACTGAAAAGAATTCTAAAAAAAAAGCAGCAAGTTTCATCTTCATCATCAAAGAAGAATGATGAAGAATGTAGGAGTAGTAGTTTCCCACCACCGTTGAGCTCAAGTGCTGTGCTGTGTATTGTGCCTCATCGAAAAGGTGGCCGCCTCATTCTTCAAGCTGTGCCTATCCATGAAGAAGAAGAAGAAGACAAAGCTGAAGAAAAGTGAATTTTAGTAGTGAATTAAAGCTAGCTTTATGTAGTGTAGTCTAATGGGTTCATGTGAGAAGAGTTTCCTTGTTATGTTTAATTTTCTAGTTTGTTTACTTAAGTTATGATGTATTATCTGTCAGTTATGGTACTATGTTATTATTGTTATTTGACATAGTAGTCAAAATTGTCGTCCATGTATTAAAGCATTGCAATGCTCTGTTTTTGTACTTTAAACAGAGCAAATTCTCTGTTCTGTTCTGTAAGAGAAGAGTTCTGTAACAGACTTAAATGGGACCATTTCAGTTGAACATTAGTTAAGTAAGACACGTGGCGGCGTGGTAAAGTTAAACAGAAACAGCATTGTTCAGCTGTAAATCTCTTCATTATTTGAAATTCTGTTATAAGCCTAAAGGAATAAAGCTGTGGTCACTTCTACTACACTTCTTAAAGAGTTCACAGAGTTTAGTGGATGTGGCAATCAATGGCCTATCCCGAACTCCCCCACAATAAAAGTTGAACTGGTTCCGTGATGTTACACCATCTCTACAACACAAATGCTAGTAACAAATTATGTTTGAGTGCTTACTGTATCATGATTAACAAGGAGCATGTAATGAATCAAAACTTCTAAATCATCATCTGCAATTTTTATATTGTAGTTCATTTTTCAAGCTTCATCTAATAAATAAGCTTCAATTGCCTAATGATTAATTATGTAAAAGTGAAGAGATTTTCTAAATCATCCTCTCCTATCAAATTCACTTTTATTCATTTATTGGAACCTTTCTAAAGAAGAGCTCCTCTAACCAATAAAACCAACTGACAGCTAAATCCACCTGACAAAACCATTTGCCAGCTAATCTAGGGGCATTCACCATGCAGTTTATGTTCATGCCAAATCAATCATTCACTTTAGCACAAACATCACCTAGTTCAGCACTTTGGGCTTTATTTAATCACACAACCGAACACATCCTCATACACTAAACTAAGCACAGTTCTGCTAAAACCAATTTAAACATGGAATGAAAAACAAAACCCATTGGTGAGGGCACTGCCGTTCATTGGGCCTATTGAGAAAATATGTATGGGTTCACCTGGTGTGTACTGAACCCAAGCATACCAGACAGGCAACCAATATTCAATTCTTTTGGCTGACAATTCTTTAAAGGAAAAGAAATTGAACAAAGAAAGGTCTGCTGCTGCATAGAATAGAAGTTTTGCCTCCAAAGTACTGGTTTGCATGACTAAACCTTGAAATGTTGACTGAATCGGTTTTTCCACATAACATACAACCATGTGTGATTGTGAACATGTGTTGGAACTGTGTACATTGGTGAGAGCACTTTAACCCAAGCATATCCATGCTTAATTTCTAGACATAATCACTTGAAGCAGCTTAAATAATTATATCTTTAATATAAA
This sequence comes from Castanea sativa, assembly GCF_040712315.1. Classification (NCBI taxonomy): domain Eukaryota; kingdom Viridiplantae; phylum Streptophyta; class Magnoliopsida; order Fagales; family Fagaceae; genus Castanea; species Castanea sativa. Next base: position 20,998,525 of record NC_134022.1, on the reverse strand, counting down.
ACTAAATGGGATTAATATAATTGTCACATCCTTTGGTAAAGATAAAAATAATAATCTTATTAATGAATTTACACAGGTTTTTTCAGCAGCTATTGACTACTAAAAGAACATTATGATCTGCTGCACTTCAATTTTATTATTAAATTATTATACAACAAAAGGGGTTCAACTTCTCACAGTTACTAACGTTGCATTGTGGAAGGGGAAGAGTAGGTATAGGAAATTTTCAGTTACTTTTTAGGCTGCTGCTAGCTTCAAATAGAGCACAACTGTGAGACTTCATCTCATAAGCAACTGATTCTGCCATCTGCTCAGGAAGGGGTTCACCACTGGTTGAAAAAAACCCTGGAAATGGAAGAGCTGTGTCAACCAAGCAGCACCATGACATCCCTTCTGGAGGTTGGGGTAGAATAACACTCTCTGAATGGTCAGCCGCATTGAAAGCAATAAATAAATCACCCCTCCTTACATGGGAAGAAGATTCAGAGTTCAATGGGCTCTCCACTTCGTCAGCCCTCAACGTCATGGCCAGGAATCTGCAGGATGGATCTTCCCATTTAGGAGGAGACTGGTCACTTCCATGCCACTCAATATTTTCTTCTTTCAGGAAATTCCTTTTCTGAAGAAGATCACTTCGCCTCATTCTCAACGAACTCAAAAATGAGATGAATTGTGAGGTTTGAATACTAAAACCCGTTTTTAGAGTATTCCAATCAAGAGGTTTTCTATCACTATATGCAGGGGAACCACCACAAGATTGGCCACACTCATCTCCCATGTTAAGAATAGGAACACCCAATGAAACATACAGGACAAAGAGAAAATTACGGATTTGTTTAAGCCGTCTTTCAAGGACAGTGGTGCTATCTGTAGGTCCTTCTTCCCCACAATTCCAACTTAATTGTGAAGCTAATGCATCATTACTGAAGCTGACTAAGTCCACAAGAGTTAATCCAAAATTTCTAGCAATGAAATTGAAAGAGAATGCTGGGCCTCGTCCATCTGAAAAGATGTCCCCACTCCCACAAAGCCGTGTCGCAAGGTCACTTAGAAGACCCTCACCCCTCCAAAAATTTCTCACATCGTTACAAAATTTTGTATCAATTTCTGCCCATCTCTTCCAATGAGGAAAACGAGTTTCCTTTGGTAGCATGTCATGTGGATCCCAGCAATCTGCAATGATTTTGGTCTTTGAGAGTAGTGGATCAAAAGCAATTGCTTCAACCAAGGGAGGGCGAGACAAGTATTCTCCATGAAACCCTCTCAACAAAGATGAAGCATTTACGAAACAAAATCCATCAATATGAAACTCAGTCACCCAATGTTGCAGACTATCCAAAATCAATTGTGACACAATAGGATAATTACAATTTAAATCATTTGTTGCTTCCAAATCCTCACCTTCATTCACATGATAATAGGATAAATCATCAATGCCTTGCAGTGATCCAGCCATAGCAGTATGAGTAAAAACAACTTCCAACAAAACTTCTATCCCGTTGGCATGCAATTTTTTTACCATCTCCTTCATTGAGTTAATAGCAGATACAGAATCACCAGAAGGTCCATACAGATTCATGGGTGAAAAGAAATGACAAGGAAAATATGGTCCATTTTTCTCATCAAACGAGAAAATTGGCTCCAGTAAAACAGCATTCATGCCCAGATCTTTAAAATGCTGCAACTTCTCTGTCAAACCAATGAAGGTCCCAGCTACATCAGTAGCTAGCTGGCTAGATTTGTGCTCAGTAAAGTGCCTCACATTTAACCGGTACACAACTAGTTTTTCCATTGGTAAGTAAGGATGAGTATCATCACCCCAGTCAAAACCAGGTTCCTTGCATGGTCGTCCAAGATACTTAAGAGATCCATCACTACTAGGAATAGAATTTACAATAATCTTAGCATATGGATCCAAAATAATTTTCCCTGCATCAAACTTATTATTGTTTCTCTGAAGTAGAGACCCTTTGCACCGATAACCATAGCTCACAAAAGTCCGTGAACTTTCCAATGAGGCATGCCAGATGTCACCAGATCGATTGATGTATGGATCTAGATCAAGCTCTAAAGCAGGTTCATTTGCTTTCGCATCATCATAGAAGCATAAAATTACACCTTCTACATTTCTTGAAAAAATTGCAAAGTTCATGGAACCATCAGGTGAAAAGGAGAGACCCAATGGAGCTGGATAACCTGTACGAAAACCAACTGGCACACAAAAGTTTGTCTTCCTATGACTTCTAATTTCTGAGCCACCGGAGCTAGAATCTGATGGTAATTTTAAAATAAATGAGAGATAGAAGGGAATTTGTTTTGCTTCAAACTCTAACTCAAGTGCAAACCTGCCAGCAGAGGTCTGTATGAATGGGGTTTCACTGGTCGAGGTTCTAGAATCTGGAACTGAACTTTGAACATCCAGAGGTATGAAACTTGACGAATCAGCTCTGTACCTGCCCCAACTTGATGTCAGTCTATCATTGCTGCTTTGTAGTTGTAAAGATGAAACTTCAATATTCACAGCATATTTGACACTTGTCTTTCTAACAAAAACTTTCACCTGACCACCAACTTCTGTCCAAAATAGATAGGTTAATGCCTTTTCCCGATTATCAGCTTCAGTAATTGTACTGACTTTCTGTTCAATTTCCTCAACCAAAGCTCGTGATGTAGCAAACACTCTTGAATTAAGATGCCGGCAAGAAGATTTCACCACATTCTGTGAAACTTCATCACAAATTAGCCTTCTTTCCAAATCCATTTTTTCAAAGCCATATCTGATGCTGTTTCTATACATATAATGACAGGCAGGTGACGATTTAGAAACATCACTGATTCCACACTTCAAATAGCAGGACTGTATTGCAAGTGATGGTGGAAGAGTTGCCATCTATTGTCCAAAAAGCATATCCCAAACAAGAAAGAGGGTAAGATGTTTGCTAGCGTGAAGAAGATTATCCTCCTAAATTTGAAAGTTTTTTCTGTTCAAATTTCAAAATAGTAAAAAATTAGTTTATTGAATAAATAGATCAAACAGAACATTTAGAATTGTGGCCATTTTCCCTAATATTAGTTTATACCAAGAAACAGACTAAAGAAATCATGTTTGACTTGCATGACTTAGCTGCAGGACCAAAATTAAACTGTAGTGTTGCAGAAATAAGCCTGACTGAAAAGCTTCAATTACATGCATTAACAGAAGATAACTTCACATATAGTTAAAGCAAAACACGGGAGAAAATTGTATCAACAGATCACCAAAATTGTTTCCAAACAAGATATCGATTTCCCTAAGATGTGCTTATGTAAAATAGTCATTCACAACAATGTATAGACTCATTTTAAATGCTATCAATGAACACAAAGTAATCATTTTTAAATTCCACATAATGCAATTAACCTATTCAATGCCAACAAGATGCCGAGAAAAGGCATAAAATTTATTTGACAATGAACTGGACCATCATCAGATTATCGAGACTAGATAGACATACAAAATAAATAAGCTCGTAAACACTAAAATTGAATTACACCCAGTTGAGGAAAAAACAGCTAAAAGTACAGAACAAATACTTCAAATCATCAAAACAATGATACCCAGAAGCCAAAACCAAACTTTACATTCAAACGAGAGAGGCAATGGAACTTACATCATGGGGTTTCCTCAGTGTAAGAAGCTGAAATTTTCCATTAGATGAGAAAGAGAGTCAGAGAGAGAGAGAGAGAGAGAGAGTTTGCGTTGTCACCGCACAACGGAGCTAAAGCTGATACTAGTGATAAAGATTTGGATGAAACTAGCGCACGAGTCACGAGTGTTCGTTAATGGTACTTCGCTTTTTTATAGGTTATTCAATCCTCACCACTAGATCTGACATGTTGAGAAACAGTTTTTCCTTTAACGGTCAATATTGTACTTTTGTTTTTCTTTTTGATAAGTGATGGATTATTGGTGGATCAACATTTTTTTTTTCCGATGGTACTTTAATCTATATCTATATTTAAGCAGCTTCTCTTGCTTGTACTGAATTTTTTTTGTTCTAGAATACCCCTACACTTCTAGGTTTAAGTAGAGACAGCATTAAAAGATAGTCTCATAAAAATACATGTCTAACTTGCACTAAAACATTACCTACAAAATAAGAATCTTCTTTCACTAACCCACTTTTTCAAAGTAACTATATGTTTATTATTTTTTTTAAAATAGAAAAATAAGTTAAACAACCCACACTGTTACTATTTTTTTTCTTAAAAAAAACACCCCATGTTTATTAAAAAAAAAACTCTAAACTAAACAGATATATATATATATATACACATTTTTTTTTTAATAAGTAGATACATCTTTAACTCTCACTAAAATATTGCGTACAAAACAAGATCACTCTTCTATTTTTTTTTTTTGTAAAGGTTAATAATTTGTATCCATTATAATTTGAAATTACTATATTTTTCAATTACAGAAAATACCTAGGAGTGCAATGAGTGTTCTGCGTTTTGGATAAAATAATTTACTCATCACACCCGTAGGTTTTTTTTATTGAAAAATGTAGTAATCCCAAATTATAATAGATTCAAATTATTAATTTTTACAAAAATAAAAAATAAAAGAGCCTCTGACCACGCGCATGAGCGCGTGTTGAGATACTAGTCTATACTATTATTTAAGGGGCTTCCTCTGTTTGGACTAAACTTTTTTTCGTTCCAAAATACCCCAACACTCCTAAGTTTAAGTAGAGACAAAATTGAAAGACAACTTGGTAAAAATACATTTCTAACTCCCACTAAAATATTGCCTACCACTTTCCTATTGGTTTTCAAATAGCTTTATCTGGTTAAAGGACAATTTGATAAATCAACCACAACAAAGCGGTTAACCAAAAGCACAACACTTATTGCCCAACTTCTATATTAAATTCATTTTCAATTTTGACAATAGTGGAAAACTTTCAAGTGTGAAAAGGGGTATATTGCTCAGGACTGGAGGTATGTATTTTCAATGAATTTAAGTAATATTTAAATCGCAGTTTAAGTTTTCCTTTATGTGTGTGGTTTGAACTTATGTTTGGTTATTTTTTTTTTTTAGGCATGTTCAGTGTTTTGTGGTGATTGATGAAATCTTGGGGAAAGTTATTCGAAAATGTTTTGATGACTAGACAGGACATTAGAGTAGTGGATTTCAAAACATTATGAGCAAGGTTCATTTCAATGGGCAGTTGTTGTATCTTCTTTCACTAGAAGATGCATTACAAAGGCCAGAAATGGTATCGAATGGTCTTCATAGGATTCTTTTGCATTTGTTTCTAATATAGTAGCCCGAATCACATAGATGTTACTGATGTAGTCTAAACTTGAGAAGCTGTATTTTCTTGCTAAAAAATAGGATGGAAAAAATTTACTAAAGTTTTATTATTTATCTATCATTCAAGTTAGATAATATTTTAACCAATTAATCATATATGTATTTCTCTTATAGGAGATGCAAAATTATTTGTGATGAAAAATTATTTCACCACATAATACTCATCACACCCCTAAGTTTTTTTTTTTTTTGTTATTGGAAAAATGTAGCAATCTGAAATTATAATGGATGCTTTAAATTAACCTTTACGTGCTCTAGTTATTATTTAAGGGCTTTCCCTGTTTGGACTGGATTTTTTTTTTTTTGGCTCCAAAATACCCTTACACCCCTAGATTTAAGTAAAGACAAAACTAAAGGATATGATATGAACTCCACCAACAATTGTGATGAAACCCGATAACAATAATGGTTTGGAACCCCAAGATCATTAGATAAGATTTGTTGAGCCTTGACCCGTCATCTAATCAGATGAAACACCAAGACTACGTTGGATTGAAAACGCCACACCAAGAATTCCTAAGAAACTCTCAAGAATCAAGGTGATAAGTTTGGTTGTTTGAACGCCACAAGATTAACTTGATAAGTTCAAGAGTTCTTTTAAGAACCAAGAGGAACATAAGACCTCACAAGGAGAATAGTTTTTCTGAAAACCAAAATTGATCTTTATAATTCGTACTACCCATCTAATACCTGGAACAACCCTCCAAGAATAGGCAAGTCATAATTACAGCTTTGAAAACAGCACAAAAATTAAGCAAAACAAGTTCCCACGTTTTTTTGGATTCTTGGACTTTTAAAGGTAGTCAAACAAGCTAAATGACTAGATTAATTTGCCTCTTCAAGTGCTTTGATGACATGGACTAAGCCTTGATTATTATCTGAGCCCACCTTGGTCTTTTCAGAATCAGTCCAATTCTCTTGGACTAGCCCATTTAGTGCTTCCTTGAAGCGTTTAGCTCTAAGTCTTGTAATTGGGCCACTAGGAAGTGACAAAGGGTCATGTGCAAATTCAACTCCATTTCCATGTGTATGATCAGCATGACCAGCTCCTTGATTTGCATCAGGATAGTCTGATAAAAATACATGTCTAACTTGCATTAAAACATTGCTTACAAAATAAAAACACTCTTCCACTCACCCACTTCTTCAAAGTAACTATACGTTTTTTTTTTTTTTTAAATAGAAAAATAAGTTAAGTTAAACAACCCACATTGCTGCTGTTTTTTTCCTTAAAAAAAAACACCCCATGTTTATACAAAAAAAAAAAAAACTAAATATCAAAAAAAAAAAACTAAACTAAATAGATATATACACTTTTTTTATTATTTTATAAGTAGATACATCTTTAATTCCCATTAAAACGTTACCTACAAAACATGACCACTCTCTAGATGGTTTTCAAATTGCTCTTCTTCTTTTTTGGTAAAGATTAATAATTTGCATCACACCCCTAGATTTTTTTGTGATTAAAAAATATAGTAATATCAAATTATAATGGATTCAAATTATTAACTTTTACAAATAATAATAATAACAATAATAATAAAATAGAAGAGCCTCTGAGCATGCACGTGAGCGCATGGTCAGAGGCTAGTTAATTAAAAAGGCTAAATCAACCTCAAGAACATGAAAAATGTATGGTGGTACATCTTCTATTCAGATAGTTAAATCAGATAAATTAATTGCCCATCTAACTAACCCATGGGCTACATTATTTCCTTGTCAACAAATATGGGTAAAGCTAATACAATCAAAAGAAAAGACTATTAGACTAACAGTTTTACATCTTGAATCAAACGTCCGTGTAAAGCTAAAGATAAATCTAAGTTGATCAGCTCCTTGTAAATGGTGTCCGAGTCTCCTTCTATAGTTGTAGTAGTGATGTTAAGCTCCAAAGCAAATTCAACTGCTCTTCTCGCTGCCATAGCCTCTACCTGAGCCACGGTTGCTGGAAGGGGAATTTGATGTGACAAAGATGCCATAATAGCTCCTTTTGAGTTGCAAATCACTACTCCAATTCCAGCTCTTCCTTGCTCTGAGAAAATAACTCCGTCATAGTTCATTTTAAAACTACCTAAGTTTAGCAGCTTTCACTTGGTGTGCTTTCTGTGCAGCAGTTTCGGGATGGCTGGATGAGTGTGTTGAAACTCAGCCTTCCTTTCTTTTTCCAAGTTGAGGATTTGGTTCAAAGGACATGTAGCTTCCTTGATCCAAATCTGATTTATGCGGTTCCATACTGCCCACCCCGTGAATACCAGCAATGTTGTGTCTTTGTTCTCTAAGAAAGCATGTGTAAAGTATCCATCATAGGTTTCCCTTCCAATGCCGAGATCCAGCTTCATTGTGGGTTTGATTTCCATACCTCTTGCACATCAGAACAAAAGAGAACAGCATGTGAACCATCCTCATTCCTCAACTTACAGTTTTCACACAGGGCATCTTGAACAATTTTCTTGCAACACAAGTTGGCTTTTGTTGGAAGAGCTTCCCTACAAGCTCGCCAGATAAAGTTTTTTACTTTGTTAGGAACCTCCAATCCCCATACATTTTTTTTCTAGAAAACTGATTCTTGGGTTGTCAATTGATCCAGTGCAGCACCCTCATGTAGGAAACGATAACCCGATTTGACAGAGTATTGGCCTGTTGGGGTAAAAGGCCATATTAGCATGTCTTGTTGACTGGATGAACTCAGGGGGATGCTTTTTAAAACTTCTACCTCTGCCACTCCAAGCACATGGTCAATAACATCAGTTTGCTATCTTTTTGTAGATTGGTTGATCAAAACTGCCATTGAAGAGTTTTCTTATCCATACAACACATGTGAGGTGGTTTTGGCCTTATTTTTATATGGTAATTAATTATCTCCCCATATTTTGATTTGTTTCCCATCACCCACTCTCCAAAGTTCACCTTTAGAGATAACATCTCTTCCCTTGAGTATACTTCTCCATGCATAGAAGGCTGAGGATGAATCTTTTGCCTCAAGAATAGACCCTCTAGGAAAAAATCTTGCTTTAAAAACTCTATAAAAGAGGCGATTGACATCATGAAGGAGTCTCCAAGGTAATTTGGCTAGCATTGCCTCATTAAACATTGTGAGATCCTTGAAACCCATTCCTCCTTGATCTTTAAGTTTTCACATATCATCCCATTTCACCCATTAGATTTTTCTTCTATTCCCCCTTCGCCCCCACCAGAATTTCCAAATGAGCGATTCAATTTCATAACACAAAGTGTTAGGAAGCTTAAAAAAACTCATGGTGTACGTGGGGATTGCTTGAATCACTTTAATGAGAACTTCTCTTCCGGTTTGAGACAAAAGTTTTCCTTCCCATCCCTGTAATCTCTTCCATACTAGTTATTTCAATTGATCAAAACTTGCTCTTTTATTCCTCCCCACCATGGTGAGCAAGCCCAAATAATCTTCATATTGCTTCAATTCTGTAACTCCAAGATCACCCATAATCTGATTTTGCATATCAATAGGAGTGGATTTACTAAAAAAGAGAGCTGTCTTGTCTCTATTCAGTCTTTACCCCGAGACCTGTTCATAGGAAGAAAGAATCTCCAACCTTTTGACAGTCATGGGTGGTTGCCATGCAAAAAAAAAAAAAAAAGAAGACTATCGTCTTCAAAGAGCAAGTGTGTTAGTTTTGGTCATTATGACAAATAGATACACATTTGATATCACCATTACAAGCTGCTTTTTGTATCAATCTATGTAGGCCCTCCGAGCACAACAAGAAAAGGTATGGGAAAAGTGGATCTCCTTGGCGAATACCTCTACTTGGTTTAATGTTGCGAATCCCTCTACTTGGTTTAATGTTTCCATTGGGTTCCTATTAATCAAAATGGAATATGTCACAGAAGTGATGCATTCCATGACTAGAGCCACTCACCGATCATTAAACCCCATCTGGAATATGACATCTGCAATATGACATCTTTCAAAAAAGACCATTCAACCCGATCATAGGCTTTACTCATATCTATCTTGAGAGCCATAAAACACAAACTCTCTGAGTTATATTTTTCATATAATGCAATGTTTCAAAAGCTACGAGGATATTATCAGTAATCAAGCGATCCTTCAAAAAGGCAATTTGATGTTCGGAAATGATATGGGGTAACACTTTCTTCAATCTGCTTGCTTATACTTTTGAAAATTTTTTGTAAAGTACGTTGTAAAGGCTGATGGGTCTAAAGTCAGTAACCCTTTTCAGATTTTTTGTTTTTGGAATCAAGGTAATGAATATATGATTTAATGGATTAGGAAAAGAACCTGAATTCAAAAAATTCAAAACAGTGTTGATAACATCACCTCTTACCAAGTCCTAGAAATTCTAATAAAATAGGGTAGGCATTCCGTCCGGTCCTGGAGCTTTAAGTGGAGCCATCTGTTTCAAAGCGGCCTCAACCTCCCATGCTTGAAATTAACTTGTTAGAATATCGTTCATGTCATCAGTTACAATCTAAGGAATGGAATCTAAATCTATCGTCAAGTCTTCTGGATTTGATGAAGTAAATAACTAATGATAATACTCCAAGAAACTTGCTGAAATTTGATCTTGCTGGGTGCACCATTCATTGGCCTGGTTTTGGATTCCAACAATGCAGGTTTTTTGTTTTCTTTGAGTGGCTCGGCAATGAACAAAGCAAGTATTTTGGTCCCCATTTTTAATATAGAGTGTATGTGATCTCTGCCTCCACATCCTCTCTTCTTTGTCCATAAGCAATTTTTTGTCCTTCTGCAATTGCACAACCCGAAATGAACCTCCTCCTTGTAAAGCCGATCTCTCAACCCGTGTTAGTTCTTTTCTCTTCTTTTATTTTTTTTTTCTCTAGCTTCCTTTGAATATTGCCAAAATAATTTATGTTCCATTTAGTCAATTCATTTTCACAATTTTCCAATTTCCGAATTACCTTTGTATTTTCAGCCCCATCATAGTTGGCTTGCCATACCCCTTCAACTACTTCACCACAGCCTTTATCAACTAGCCACATTTCTTCGAACCTAAACAATTTTTTCTTTTGCTAAAATTCCATGTCTAATAAATCAACCCATAAAAGTTTATGATCAGAGGTCATGCTGTCAATATGATGCACTCGAGTACCTAAAAATTCTATAAGCCACTCATGCGAAGCAACTGCTCTATCCAATCTTTCCCAAATTTACACCCCACTACAATAATGTTTACTCCAAGTGTAAGGGAAGCCTTTGAACTCCAAATCCATAAATTCACATTCCTCCTAACTTCTTAGATTGCTTGGTAATCTCATTAAAATCTCTAGTGCAAAGCTAGGGTAAGAAGTTTTGATCGTGTAAATGACAAAGAAGATCCTATGATTTATGTCTTTCCTGGAATTTTTATTGACCGTAACATCAATATGATTCAGTGATGAGGACTTTACATCAATGTTGATATCATCTTTCCAAAACAACACCAAACCCCCACCTTTATTAATTCTTAGAACAAAAAACTTCTTATCAAAACGAATCTAATCTTTTACATAGTCTAGCCTTGCTTCATCTACCAATGTTTCGGCTAAGAACATGACAGAGGGAGCTTTTGCCTTCACCAATTCTACAAGTTCTTGAATTTCCAGTTGGTTCCCAAGCCCCCTGCAGTTGCAAACTACGCAACTTATACCTCTTGGCAGGGTTGGAAGCCAGCCTCTGCCAATACAAAGTAATTTTCTTTGTCATAGTGTGAAACTAGAAATTTCTTGCTTGGTAACTTACTATGATCAATAACCATGTCTATGGGCCATTTGGAACCAATAGAATCATCAATGATGAGATGGGTGCCACCAACTGTGTGACAGTAGTGCTTCCATTTGGCCTGGGCAGTGCCATCAAGGGTATTAGATACTTGCAAAGTGTTGGAAATATCGTGAAGGGGTGTAGCATGATTTTGATGGAGTGGAGGAACTAGAGTTGGAGCACGTGACATACTCTGAGTTGCATCCTGGTCATCCCTTAACGTGCCCAAATCAAACGGTGGAGATGTTTCCTTATGCGTTTTGGTAACCGCAGTATATGCTAAATTCAAGGGATCCTCATAAATCCCAAGATCATCATCAATATCCTTTAGTTGCTAAGAAAAAGAAACTTCTTTATTTCCGAGATCCTGGAAAACAATAGGTAAATTGTATTTTTAAACCGTGGACTCGTGGGATTTTAAATTTGGAACTTCCACAAAATCCACCCCTATATCAGAATTTTCCTTATCTGTTTGATTCACCATTTCTAGTGGTGGCACCGGAGTCAGAGCTGACTTGCTTGCCCTTCGCTACTGTGTCGAGATATTTTCCCTCCTGTCTTCATAATACCCCAAAACGCTGAACCACATTCTTCCTTGATGAACCAGTCGAAATCGCCTAAATCCATGACCCAAATAGTTAGGAAGTAGTCTAGAGAGTACCCTTACTCTGAATCTAGAGATCACACTCCTTGTCTCCATGATCAAGACAGCCACACCAATAGTAGATATTTGGTAATCGTTTATACTTGAAATTGACCCAAATTTTCTCTCTTTCATCAAGCTTGATTATCCTTCCTTGGCAAAGAGTTTGGAAAGCATCCAGAATCACCCTTACTTGGATGTAGCTTCCCCCATCACTCTCCGAATCTTCAGTTGAACGGTCGACCACCCCTTCACAAATTCTCAATAGTGTGACATACTTTCCCCGTATAAATCTTAGGATAGACTTTACAAATTTTGTGAGGTGGAATTCTTTAGAGAAGGGAAAATTGATTGGGAATGATCCATTGATAATGTCTTTTACACAAATACTAAATATTTGGGTGAGTTTGGCCCTATCCAGAAAGAATTATCAATATCACTCCGATGATAAAGTCAATAAATGAAAACTTAAGTTATGAGTTACTATTAAGTTTTTGAGATTACATTTTCATACTTGTATCGTTCAACCCTATTTATACAAGCTAGTTATTCTTTTTTTTTTTTTTTCACCCAAAACTAAAGTATTCCCTAAAGTCAGGTTTTTCAGTTAATTTGATGCTTGTCATTAAACATGTGGGTCAATAGGATACAAATGGCAGCTATTGGTTTGCCCCTAGAAGGGACATTCGGACATACCAAAGCATATTAAATGTGATGTTAAGGATTAGGTGCAATACCTAGGGCATTGCACTTGATGTAATTATAATCTATAGTTGAGATTGAAAGTTGAAAAAGTAACTTTCAATCTTAACCAATAAATAAAATATATTAAAGGAAAGTTAAAAAGATAAAGTTAAAAAGTAATAAAATATTAAAAAAATTTGTGAGAGAAAGTTAATGAATTGCATCAAGTGCAATTCTCTAAGTATTGCACATAATCTCAATCCGCACAATAAATATGATTCTAATATGGTGTAATAGATAGGGCAATAGCTATTGCACCATGCAATACTTCTCACATCATTTATACTTTTTCAAAAATTTTAACTTTTTTTAAACTCTCAACTTTTTTACCTTTTTAACTTCCTTGATCCAATGGTTGGCATCAAAAGTTAACTTTTTAACTTTAAATCTGAACCATTAACAAGGTATTGCATGGTGCAATAACTATTGCACCAGATCTCAATTGATGACATTACTCATTAGGTGATGACATCAGTGCCAAATAGACTTCTTTAATATCACTTGGTTCCGTCTCTAACTAGTGCCCTCTAGGCGAGGCTTCTATTCTGTTTACTCTTTGTGACAATGCATTTTGTATAACCCCTCACACAAATTTAGTCCCAAAATTATTTGTTAAGTGTTTATTTTGCATTAATTCATTTTATACAATTTCGGAACTTTTTTTTTTGGAGATAAAGTTTAATGTTGTTTCTAGTTCCATTTCTTTTCAAAAATTAAGTGATGTCAGTAAGATTGTTTTATAAATTTGAGTAGTTCGACCTATAAATATCTTTTTTTGAGCAAAAAAGGAAAAAAAAGACATGTAAATATCTTTGGTTCTTATTATTAATTTTTTTTATTTAAAAATTGAGTAGTTACAGTTAGTTTTGACAGGAAGAAAGAGGCCAGGAAAAAATTGAGTTATGACACATAATTAAAGGATCAAAAGAATAGTTTCACCTAAATTTTTTAATTAAATATAATAAAGTTTCTCCAACAATATAAAAAGCTAAGAGAGAAGAAAAAGGGAACCTAGTGAAGTATTTGGAGTTTCTGAAGCAATCTAAATACCTTATAACACGGTTACGGGGTTTAGAGTTTAGACCCATTAATTTATGTAAGCTTTGAAATAAAATCGTCTTGTTTTTTAAGCTTGCGGTATGATAAGAAGATTCCCTTCCCTTCTTCAATCAAGAAACCTGTGTGCCCAAGAAATATTCAAATTCCCAAAGTCTGTAAGTTGGAATTGTTCTTCCAAAATTTTTTAATCTCCTCAATTTGTTCTAGATTGTTTCATGTTAAGATAATGTTATCAGCATAAGTGAGGATCACAATGAGGCTATGTCCTTGATTAATTGATTGTATCCTAGAACCCAAACATGTGAAATATAAATTTGGAAAACTTTCCAAATATTTAAGTAATGTTAGAGTTGCAAATTTTTTACAAACTATTAATATGACAAATTCTTATTTTTATTTAAGCACATTATTAATATCAATATTACTTACTAATAATTACTTACAACATCAATAGTTTGTAAAAAAAAAAAATTTGTAGCTCTAAAATGGGAAAATCAAGGATCACTGACTAGTTTTTTTTTTTTTAATTGAAAGTAGGTAATTTTTTATTGAGGATAAAAATAAAAAATAAAAATTTACATGGTACTTGATATCAGAAAGTCTGGTTACCGTGTAAAATTTCATTCTTTCTTTTCTGATTCTTATCTCTCGTCTCTCTCGCTAGTTTCTCACTTCAGCTTTAGCAAAAGAGTATGACACCGTCTCTTGTAGGTACATGCTTCTTCTATGCTTCCAAATCTATGCCACAGACTCATTTCTATTGGCACACATCATTGGAAAACAGAAATATATACACACACACACACTATTTGACATATGCGGAAAAATGCCAGCCAATGTAGTCATAGTTGTAACCTTTGACAGGAGATTAGTGGGTCTAGCTTACAGAATATATAGAATATTAGTACTTGTTTCGTTACAGATTTCCTGGACTTTTATATGAATTAGTTACATGCTTCTGTACTACGTTTCATCCTTTATGTTTTCTTTCGGAAATTGCTTCTGCATTGCATTCTAATGCTCCTTTCATTCCCTTATCAAGCTCAGATCTTTGTTTTCCTAACTTTCCATCAGAATTGTAGTTTCTATGTGACTTGATGAATCTTTATTTATGTATTTATTTCTCTATTCTTAAGGCTGAAAATGGTGTTCAATATTGGGTTCAACGTTCCTTAGACAGAAACACGGTCGTGTGCATGTGTCTACTGCAACTGTAGCCATAATGTCAGAGGTAGAGTGCATTTGGTGTGCCATTTACATCTGGGGTTTTGAATAATATTCATGTCAAATATTTTAAATTTCAAACTAGAATCTTCACTGTCAGGAAGTAGTGGGAGGGAATCAAAGTTTTTCTGGGTTTTTATTGTCTGGTCTAGGGGAAGGAAGAAATTTTCTACTTGAAAATTTTGCATGCAATTGCTCTTTGTTGAAATGAATTGCAAATCCTTAACAATGCCCCCATAACGTTGATACTTCATGCTTGGATCCATAGTTGCTGACGGCTTTAGAAAACATTAGTCTAAGGCTGTTACAGAATCCGGATGCTTGTTCTTGTGGCTGTGATGTTGTTAATGCTGTTTGTCTTGTATTTTATTTTCTCTCCTTGATGTCTATTTATTTAACTATATATATCCTTCGAGCTTATGCTAATTCTTTATTTAGGTGGATGAAGTTGAGGTGGTAAAGATATTGAACTGACAACAGGGAGGTCTGGGGGTGCAGGAGGTATAAATCTGCAAAATTGAAAAAATGAATATAGTGATTTGCTTTTCCATGCTTCATTTTCCATTGTAAAAACTTCTAGAACACTCTCTCTAAATGAAACTCAGATTCTATTGATTAGAGAAAATGAATTATAATACATAGCATCTAATCCTCTATATATATATACTGTCTAAGCAAGCGAAGAAAACAGAAAAACTAACTTCCCTATTACATGTGGAGCTCAATCACTAACTGCCTTCTAACTTCCTAAACCACGTGGCATCAGCTCTTCAAAGGAATGGATGAACTTTTCAAGGTATGGCACTGCTTCAATCAATTCTAAGAACTCCTTGCTAGCCCAAATTGACTCTGCCACTACTGCTTGATCATTGCTCCTCTCCTCTGTAACTTGAACTTTGCTATGATGCTTTGGACTTTCCTTTTCAATTTCAACATTCATCCTCCCTCACGCTGTGTGCGTATATATATAGGATCTTTGGAAAGTGTGTTTCAAAATATGTGAAGCATCCCACTGCATGATCATCTGCGATGGCTTGGCTCTTTGAGCTTGAGGTGTCCCCCCAACAACATTGCTTTTCCGTTGTATTATTTATGATATCACCAAAAAATGCTTTTGAGTTGGATCATCATGTACAATTAAACAAGTTTTGGCTTGTATTTTGTAAGTTGAATAGAAAAATATGGAAGATTAGAGTTTGGTGGGAAGAAAATGAACAAAAAGAGAGATTAGAAAATAAGTTTAGGGCTTAATTAATTAGCCCCTTCACCATAGCCTATATATTTATATTGGAGTGAATGATCTCATTATAAGAATACCGTTAAACTAAGATACAAATAAATATAAAATAATATTGTTAACTGTTAACTGTTCCTCTCAACCTGGAGCATACAAATCAAGCACACCCCTGCCCAGCTTGAAAAACAAATACTGGGAGGCAAAAATTAACAGCTTTATAAGAATATCACCTAATTGATCATTCCAGCGAACAAGGGGAGTGACAATGTGTCTCCTCATAAATAAATTCTGAATTGAATGATAGTCAATCTTGATATCATGATATGTAGTCAATCTTGATATGTTTAATGCACTCATGCAAAATAAGACCATTCACAATAAAAATGGTTCCTTTATTATCATAACACATCCACATAAGAGTAGGAACATCAACATCAATGTCCTGAATGAGGGAATGAACCCATAATATTTCTGAACTAGTATGAACTATAGCTCTATACTCAGTATCAACATTAAAGCGCTCAATAACATTATACTTTTCACCATGACAAATAATAAGGTTACCTCAATTAAAGGATCAAATAACCTGAGATAGAAAGCTTATCAAAGAGAATACCAGTCCAGGCAGTATTAAAACCAGTCACAAGAAGAAGAAGGCCCATATAGCAATCCATGGCCAAAAGCACCCGTCAGGTAACACAAGTTATGAAAAGGATTTCATAATGAGGCTGACAGGGAGCATGTATATATTGACTAGCCACACCAACGTCATAAATTATTTCAGTACAAGTAACAATAAGATAAATCAACTTCCTAACCAAGCACTGGTATCAACTGACATCAATATATAGTTGTACTTGCTCAAAATCAAGTTTAACAGTAGAGCCCATAGGATTATCAACAACATAAGAACCCAAGAGCTGATCAATTTCAAACAAAAGATCAAGGACATATTTCCTTTGAGTCAGAGAAATGCCAACAGAAAGCAAATCTGAACAAAATTGAGACTGGCTACTAGAGAGGTCTCTAGATGGTCAACACCATATGTTAGTGTGTGCCCTTTGACAACCAATTGTGTCTTAAGGTGTTCAACAGATCCATCAGAAAAGTACTTAACAGTGTAAACCCAACAGGGAAGAAACTCCTAGGTTCAATTCATATAAATAGCACTCGTTTCCTCTTCCATAACATGTAATCTGGACAAACATAAGACTTGCTTATAAGATGATGGAATAGAAATAGAGGATATAATACCAACAAAGGAGTGCAGGTAAGGTGAAATACTGTAAAACACAAAATGAGCAAGTGGGTGGTAATCAAGATATAAAAGAGAAAATGAAAACTTATAATTCAGAATAGCGGAAGGCATACGATTAATGAAATGGCATGCAGTGAGAACATCACCCCAAAGTCGATTGAGAACCTGGGTATTGATTCTATTGAACAAGGTGCAAACTTCTAACAAATAGCACTACTTTCGTTCAGCAACATCATTGTATTTAAAAGTCTCTGACAATCAGCCAAAAAAGAATTTATAACAGATTGTGATTGATCATAATACATTACCAAATTGGAGAATCTTAATGGGATTATCAAATTGAATAAAGATTTCTCAATAAAATTTAGAAACAATATGAGATAACTTGGGTCCTTCTTTCAATAAAAACAAACGTGTCATTTGAGAATAATTGTCAACAAATATAATACAAATAAGGAAACTCAACGTAGAAGAGTGGGAATGAACATATATTTCCATGTGTCAACATTGAAGGATCAAGACTGATGACTATGACCACTAGTTAAAAAAGAGCTATGGAAACTGACATGCTTCACATTCTAAATTAAAGACATCACTTAATGTAAGAATTGCAGACATGAGTTTGGCAAAAGACGAGTGATCTATAGAAAGAGAGTAGAAAAATCTGAGGTTTCTATTTGTTTGTGCACAATGACCTTAAATGACCCCCAAGCTGCTTTGATGTACACTGAACAAAGTTTTCTTTAGGCCCTCCATGTCATGTGCATCTGCATATTTCATTTCCTGGCAATCCAAAAAGTTCACCAAGTCTGATTGAAATGCAAATTACTCGTTCTATTCCACCAGAATGCCAATTGAGAGATTGCACAACCTCAAACAGTCTTCTTACACACAGGTTTCTTGGAAGAAACAATAATTCAAGCCAGCAAATAATTTCCCTGGTAAAAACAAAGCTGTCACAGGGAAGTTAGCTTTCTAGCATGCCAAAAACTCAACACATTTTCTGCTAGAAATGATATCATTGAAATTTAAAAAAGGGAAAGTTTTTGGTCAAGAGGTTACAGGAATTCTCAAGAGGCAATACCACTGTGCTTTCTATAAAGTTGTCTGTCACTTCGCACTTTATGAACATTCATGAGGAGTGACTTTTATCATGTACCTATTCAGTTATTGAAAAAAGATTATTAGAATCCCTGTGCTTATGGAATGACTATATGATTCTTTCCAAATATCTCAAAGATCAGCTTCAGAACTGACATCAAAACTATGAATACTACTCTGACGAGAAGTCCTCTTTGTAGGAACAAGTGGATTGTTCTCTTCTTCATCAATGGCTACTGGTATATCCAATTTGCTGCCCTTGAAAACTGGGTGTATGTAAGCATCCTGAAGATAGGTTTTCAGGTTCAGGTTTGGTTCAGTAGCCCTTTCAAGCGTATCCTTCACCATAGCCTCCTGTAAAAAAATGTTAAACAGAATTCTTTTCAAAAAATTATGGCCAAGGAAAAAGAACAAGAGTCGACTTCCTGTACATTTTTCATCAGTAGCTCATACTAAGGTGGTAGGCTGTACATTGTTCAAGAGACATTCTCTTTATGAGGACTCCATGGGCAAACCGTCAGGTGTATCAGGGTAAATGGCATTCATAAGAAATATAGTGATTTTGGAACTCATACCACCCATTCTATTTAGTATTGAAAGTACATATATGTTTCCCCTAGGTACAATGCAGAAGTTTCTATGTCCATGTGTGATGTGTCTCGACATGTAAGGGTTATTTGTATGTGTTGGGATTGTGTCTAGTGCATCAGTTGCTCTGGACACGTTAGGATGAGGACACGTGTCCAGTTTTGGACAAGTGTCCATATCCCAACCTGTCCAGTGCAGTAATGCACTGGACACAAGCCATGTGCTATTTGTATAAATTAAAGTTTATTTGAGTTGGGGTAGTTTATGCCTGTAATACCGTGTAGAATTGTCTAAGAAGTTGTGTAGCATAAATAGTCTTGTATTTAGAACACAATGAACTCTTTTATGGGTAGTTGTGAATAGGAGGTCACAACATGTGGCAATCTTCCATCTATGTTCTGTGTTATCACTATCTGATAAAGTACAGAAGAAGTTTGGAATACAAAACAGTTCATAGGAGGATTGGGCTTTCCTCAAAATACAGCTTAACATATAAAAGTAGCTCTTCACCAAATGTGTTCCTCACTAACCTGCAATGGAAATCTCACAAAAGCAGATTCAAAACGCCCCTTGCAAAATATATAAAACCAGAGTGTCAAAATCGGCTGTGCAATGAGACATGGTGTTGTTGATTTGTCAGCACCTGAAGCACCCAACAATCCCATATGAATAATTTGAGCTATTATCAAGCCAATAATTATGCGCCGATGAACATCTGGCCAAAAGGACGCCCCACTTTCATACTTCTGGTCATACACATTGATAATCTTGCAAAAAGAAAACAAAAGCCGTAACACCAATCAGATAATGAGGTTTCTGCAGGACATTTTGTCCATTGAATTTTACCAACTCAAGGTCCAAGAAAATTAAATATAAATAGTGAAAATGTGCTAAAGAAAATTTACAGAACTGAATGAAAATTTCTTGGCTAAGTTGTCATTGCATGTGTATCACTCATTTCAAGGTGCGTGGAATGCATAATTTGAGGGTTACACTTACAACTTGACTAATGTGGCACTGCCACATAGGGAGCCACGACATTTTCTGTTTTTTTTTTTAATAGTATGTTAGAACTCATAACATATAACAAATTATTCTATTAGGTATAATGTTGATTAATTAGAATAAATATAGAAATTTATGTTATAGCTTGAAACCGCAAGAGAGGCATGTCAGTTGCCAGGGGTTAAGTGAAAATAAAAATGAACTCTTAACTGTGAACATAGTGCACTAACTCTCAATACACACTCATTCAATATATATATATATATATATATATATTTTTTTTATCTCTTTTATGTTCTTCACATCCTAGCTTCTATCTGATTCATTTATACAAGTGTTAAAATGTTTAAAGATGACAGCCAACCCTATTTCTTGATGTACCTGATGACGGAATATCAAAAAGGAAAAGGCAAAGAAGGCAACTATGAATGGAAGAAGTACGGGTGTGATGACAGAATAAACAAGCCCCAGCAAGATGTACAACTGTATCCGAGGTTCAGAAGTAGCAAAGCTTAAAAAGCCAGGATCCATTGCCTGCTCCCTATCTTGCTCTGTCTTAACCAAAAATGTGTTCTTAAGGTGGAATATAACTAATGGAACCATTCTGAGGATCTCTGCAGCAATCCCAGCCCATCCATCGACCATTATATAGGTGATGAAGAACGTCGCTTTCATTGGGACAGACATGCCAATGGTTTTGGCAAACCTGCATGAGCAGCAGAACCTTTGATGTTAGATATTCTCATTTTCAGTAGGACAATCTGTAATGATATGGCACAAGAAAAGGAACACTAGAAAGAATCCCCGGACTTCAAAATGCGAGCATAAAGTACTCATATTTTTCAATAAATATTCTTTATTGTAATTTACACATTGCATCATAAATTGATTCAGATATGAATATTATGAACACAAGCATGCTCTGCAGTTTGGAGAGAGCAGGTCCTGAGTTTAGCTCTTTGGAAAGTATAATCAATCACATTAATTCAGGGTAGTGTATGATTTATTTCTCTGAAAATATTTCAAATGGAAATTGAGGATTGAAGGGATCTTCTTGACACAAAATATTGATCTCAACTATGCTTTGCCAAACAAAATATTATATTCTGTCCTTTTCCTATTGCGTTGATGGAAAAGACTAAAAAGTAACATATGATGTACTTGTTCTTAGACCATTTTTACAAATGAGCAAATACAGGAACAACATACTCTCCAGCGGGGGCGTCGATAAACTGATGAAGTTGCTGAAGCGCTGTTCCTGTGACAACACTTCCAAGAAACACATTAACTAGTATGAATAGATGATATTTTTGAGCAGATCTCCTCTCCAATGATGAGAGTGATGTAAATCCTTCTATTTTGGACATAGTCATAAGAATTTTTGGAAGTACAATAAGAAATATCTTTAATGCAATGCCTGGGAGAAATCCTTGGATTACAGACTTGACAACTTTCCTGCACAAAGATTTCAAGCCTCAGTTATAATTGATACACACGACAATAGAATTTGATGTGCTTTTATACTGTAGGAAATAAGAAGATAAAAGAAGTATATTTTTCCTAAATTTCAGCATATGAATAGGAATAAAACATATAGACATTGAAATCATTAAGTAATATGCACTTTCTCCTTGTCTGCATCCTACCACATTCTTTCCATAAGAAAGCCAGTTCAAACATGAGCATGAATTTGTCAATATTGTTAGCTTATAGTTGCAGTGTGCCCCCTAATATTAGTATAATAATAATATCATAATTCTCCTTTTAGCTTGGAAAGCTCCCAATTTTGTTTGATAATGAAACCAAGAAAATAGCACAATAAAAGCCAAGAGGTTCAGTATAGCATTTTAAAAAAATTGATTCATTCAATTCAAGAATAGAATGGGTTTGACATACTGAAAGAAGGCATTTAATAATAGAAGGAAAAGGTTCCTACTTTTCTATTAGTGGCTTCAAGAAAGGAAGAACCTTCTCAATGCCCTCAATGTTGGCCAGAGATTGAACGAATGCTATTGGTATCATAAAGAAGAAAATAAGGAAAAATAGACCAACAGCCATAAGCAATCTACGAATAGTGAGTTCAAAATATGGAATTGCAAGATTGTCCCAAAAGACATCACGTGGCTCGGGAGCCCAATCTGTCAACCAAATTGTAGGGTCTTTTGATTGCTGAGTTTGAGCACAGACAGCTGCTCCCCATCGTGTTTTGAATGAAACAAATGCTGCTGGAACTATAGCCTTTGGATCAATAATTACCCTTTCTCTTTCTGCATCTTCCTGAATGAAAGTAACATTGTTAAACATCTAAAGGAGGAAAAAGCAAAACATCCTTATGAATCAGTTTCATTTTTCAGAAAAGAAGAGAAGATCTAGAGGCATCGATATGAGGACTGCATTGCCTAATATAAACAATGTATAATAATAGCTAATTATTAGCACATTCTGTTATATCATTATATGTCAAGAAAGTGTACAGGTATTAAGAAGGTTTAACATTATTTTATCACTTCTTATATATCATCCTTCTCCAAAGACTGTTTTCCAATAGCAAACATAATATAGCCTGAGTAACACTCTTCCACTAAAGAAAAATTGCAAATCTCTACTCTGTGTTAACAGGGACATTACTCAAACATTCTTAACACCTAGCCATTCCCAATCCCCCCCCCCCCACCAAAAAAAAAAATTTGTAGTTCCAATAATATAAACCAAACTAGTAAGAAAACAAAATTTGTCCATATTATATTGTATGATGCTATGATGCAGGAGACGCAGGAAGATTTTTATTTAGTATTATTTATGTTTGCAAGTCAATTGTATTTATATATTTTAGGCCCTAGTAGTTTATTAGGCTATTAATATTTTAATTCGCAAGCAAGGTTATTTTCGTAATAAGGCAATTAGGGTTTCCTAGCCAATTAGAACTAGGGTTTAGTAATCCTTTATAAGCAACCTATTGTACTCCTTGAAGAGATAGTTGATATTTTGATGAATGAAAAAATGGTCATTTGGTCTTTTCTTGGTTTGGTACTGACTCCAGGTCTACTTTAAGTGCTGACTCCTAGTGGTTTCCCGCTTGGTGCTGACTCCTAGGTCATATGTCTTTATTTTATTGTTGTTTCAATTTTGTTCTGGTTGTCCTGCGTCATGCTAGCAACTCTTTAATTTACTCTTAAATTTTCTTACATGTTCTCATAAAATGTTATCAGGCCTCATCATGTACTTCATAATGACAAACATACTAGCTGAGTTTGAAAAAAGGCTGTACTTTCTACCATCAACATGGAGAATGAGACAGACCATTAACCATGTAAACACAATCACATGAGCAAATAATGAGGTGGCAAAGCAAAGGACATAAAACAAGTAATAGCAAAGCCACAGTAACAACAATAATAACAGTAAAAAAGAATAAAGTACTTACAGAAAAATAACAAGCCTACAAGAAATAGGACGCTAAATGTTAAAAAAGAATCTAGAAAGATGACACTAAACCTCATTTGCCAGTGCAAAATCAAGACTTACTTCTTCACTCAACTTTGCAATCTCGTCAGTGTAATGGTCAATAGCATCCACTCTACTTCCCCAAAGTCCCCAGAAACCTGTCTATATATATATGGATGTGAGATGAACTCAAGAGTCTTAAATCACTATAAAATTTATTATCATTTTCATTTTATGCAAGTAAGACAAGGGGCTCAATTAGAAAGGTATCTAATTCAACAAGAACAAAAGCCAAATTTTACCATTTGGAGAGAAGTACCTTTATAGTAGGCTTATTCACAGGATTTCTCTCGTACTTATTTTGGTAGTAGACAAGCCAGTTTTGAAAGCTATTCTTTTTTTCAACCAATTTTGCAAGCTCAACTGCATTGTGTACAACCTACAAAATTTAAAATACATGGAGCTTCACATAACTATATGTTATTGCCTGCACCAGTCAAACTATTGACAGAATTTGATACAGTTACTCACTTGATGTGACAGATAATGATCAGGATGATTTACACAAAAGAAATGTTCAATGTGCTCACTGACTGATTCATCCGAATCTGGGGGAACATTTCTCACGAGAACCTGCAAAAGGACTTAAGAGTCAATATTACAAACAGAAGGCCATAATGAAATTCGTATATAAGAAAATGCTAATGGGAGCAACAAATGGACACACATACACATTTTTCTTCAGATATGCTAGTGGCAAGAATATAGAATGACTATTAAATTACCAATTCTTCCAAAAGTTTAAGCTATTAGGAAATTATGAAGTTAATCATTTAAACATTATTCTAACTCTCCCCTTCACGTATGGGCCCAGACTCTCCCTAAATAAATGGGCCCCAAAAAATGGAATTTTTAACTTTTATATTGGGAGGTAGAGTGGAGACAGGGTTTAAACTTATGCCACTTTCTTTGATACATGAGAAATTCTCAATTGTCCCAAAACCTTAAACTATTACGAAATAGTGAATTTAATCATTTAACCATTATTCTAATAGATACCAAATTAGGAGCATCTTTGTCACCAATAAATAAATTGGTTGGCCAGCTATATGTGAAGGTATATGATGAAGTTTTCACAACAAGTTTTGAAGTGTATGGTATACAAATGCAACATGTTAATGAAACTCTTTGATAGTTGAGATTGCATTAAACAAAATTTCACAAGGTATGGTTTAATACAGGTAAAACAAGGGTTATATGCTACAAATTAATGAACAAGTATGCGCACATACATGAGAGAGAGTTATGTAAGTGTTTGCAAGTTTTCATGAATTCTAATTCAAATGGACCACTGAATTAAACCAGGAAAAATTATTATTATTACTTTTTAATCCTGTCATTAAAAGGGAGTTATATGCCATACATGCAGAAGATTGATATCTAGAACCAGAACAATGATGACAAATAATTTTTTCCTTTAAATCTTTAGATGCGTTATTAGTAGTCAGTAGTCTTATGTGGAATTTTTTACTGTTTGACTGAATAAATTTTTTTTTTTTTAAATAGATGGTATAAATTCATGGAGAGATAATATGATACAGGAAAGCAGAAAAACATTCTAACCACTTGTGAATAACTCCATTTGAATAATATGGTATTTCACTTTTTAAAGACTGGCACTTTTTTTTAATGTGTTGGAGTGTAGGTTTCAGATAAGCCCTCAACTTTTGAAGCATTATAAGGGTAATTTAAAGAACTATTAATAAAAAGCAAGAGATTAGTTTATCTGATATCATTGTGCATAAGTGAATGTTTCTCTATAAAATTCTACGTTTTCCACAATTAATCAACATGGATAAGTCCCATAATCAGATAAAGATTGAACTTGGATTGAAGGTTTAGCATTTCCTAATACTCATCTATGATAAGAGGGTATAGTATCTCTCCTATTAATTAGTATTTCCATACATGTAATTATTCTATGAATCAAAGTACTTGATTATTCGATTAGTCATAATTTGCTCCTTATAGAATATGTCTACAAGCCTGAAGAAACAGATAAACCATAATGTAAGACAAGTTTCTAAAAATTTACAGTGAATTGATCTGGACGACGACATTCAGATGCCAGAAATTCCAACCTCATAGTAGCTATTTTCTTGTATTCCATGTAAAGAACATAGAATGTCCAAAATGAGCAGACATACGACATTACAAGATGAGCCCAAAACCTGGAAGAGAATAACACAAAATTTCTTAACAGTACGGACCAACATTTCCAAATTGGACTACGTAAAAAAAAAAAAAAAAACAAAAACAAAAAAAACAGAAGAACATCTTTTTCAAAGAAATCAACGAGACAAACTCAAGTACTCACTCACTAAATTGAGAAAACCCAAGATTATGCTAAAAATTAGGATAAGAGCTGTTAATAGTGTTTTGTACCATTCATGAGAAATCAACATTCAAGAAGGTTCCTCCAGGGTACCATATTTCAATATGGAAACTTAAATTATGAACAAATCTGAGATTTCAATCTTCAATAAGTTTTTCCATCAGTAGTGACGACAAGTAGTACAAGTAATGTAGGTGTAAAGTTTGAGATATTTCAAACTATGTCAAACTTAGTAGAAATAGCATTCTAAATCATATAATTCCATTCAATTTAGATTTAATAGTGAAAAGAATTATGCACCTTCATTCCACTAAACCATAATGAAATTATCACTTTTAGCCCGTTGTACTTGAAGAAAAATAATGTCAAAAAATTTACTTATCAAAAATAAGAAAATAGAAAATCTGCGAGAGAGAGAATTGTTACACAGCTTTACAAAATAACTGAAAAAAGCTTATAAGCCTATAAGAAAAAAATATACAAATTGAGAATCTAAACTGAATATATACATGTTTGTGGAACCAAATCATTTCTCACCTTTTCGATCCTGTAGGAATATTGGATATTGAAAGCTTGTCAATATTGCTAAATGTAAGATTCTTAAACTGTGCTAATTCTAGTGTCTTCCCAGTCCAGTTTACAGGTACCAAAACCACAAGAGTGAGAATGGTTATAGGGAAAAGAATTTTCAAACTGCAAAAAAAAAAAAAGGAGCCTTCAAATTAGTTGATCCATCAAAAGAAAGAAAAAAAATCAATATGTAATAGCGCAATCATTTGTTAATATGTGTCTGCTTTAAAATGCATAACCCATCAAGAATTTAAACACACACACACAACTAAGTCAACTCTGTTTCAGTGGATGTAATATGTTGATATATGTGTCTCTATTTGTTGCAGTTCCGAAACCTTTCAAAAATCTTGATTGATGTCTCAATATCAGCTAGCAAAGAAAAGTGATAACATAATTAACAGGAAAAAAAGAGTAGTCACAAGGATTAGGATACCATGCACAATGGAAAATACAGAAATACAAATTCACAGGAACTGTAAACTATAAACTCACCCAAGAAGGTAGATCCTAATATATACAGCAGAATCAAGCCCTGCATGTTCAATAAGCTCAGGTTCTGGCATCTTCAATGCGGCAGGCATCCAATTCAAAAACCTCATGTACATTTTTAAGTCCAAGTTGACGAATCTGCCTAAAGCCGCAGAGCTCTTTGGGCTGCTTCTTAAACCCTTGAGATACCATTTTGGGAAGTAAACCCTATCATTGACAGGTTGTAGTCGCAATATTGCAAACGCCACAAGAAATGCAAATGCAGACAGAATATTAATAGCAGCTGCAACACAAATATCTTGAAGGGTGGCCATCTGTTTCCTTGAAAATTATTGATCTGCTAGATTCTGCATAAACAAAAAAGGAACATCTCAGTTGCTAACTACCAAGGAGCTATAGTTGTGAGACATATGGTACTAAGATACCACATATTAGATTTTCCTATCTAAAATTTATTCAACCCCAATGCCACAATGCATGTTTCAGTGAGTTTTTACTTTGATACCAAAAGTTATTATGTAAGAGTTGATATCCTCCAGGGTATATTACTCAAGTAATTATGCAAGAGTTACTATCCAAACTCCAAATTAAAATTTTTCAAAGCTCATTTTTCCCACAACAACCAGTTACTCTAGCTTATTTCACCAATTTTTGGATTAATGCTCAGTATAGGAAAATTGCTGTACGAGGTAACACAGAAACAAGAAAATCAACAACAACAAAAAGGTGCCACGTTACAAGAAATCCTCTTTCTTTGGCTGGAATAGAAGGGACATAAGTTACAAATTTGCAATCTACAGTCGGAGAATATAAACTATCTTTGTCATTCCATACGCTTATAACTACGAGGACATATTAGAAATTTTGCACCAGAGAAGCAGAACTATAGTAATACGACCATCATTCTTCCTTCATATGTGTGTGTGTATTATATGGTTGGTTCAAATCTTTGGAAGAAATATCATGTGATGGATTGTGGGTAAATTTTTCATAGTCACTGAATGATAGTTGTAAAATTCTTGTAGTCATAGCTTTGTAATGTGACTTCTCAAATTTATGGCAGGTCATGGCTATATATATATACAGGAAAAAAATTAGGTACAATTTCTTAGGTATTGTATCTTATAGTCCATTTGGATTGACAGGGTGGGAGGGGAGTAAAGTACAGTAGAGTTAAATTGGCCCAAAATTAGTCTATTTTTAACGAACCCTACTCTACTCTCCCTCCATCCCCTCTCAATCCAAATGGGCCCTTTCAGCATTGTGTTTGCATTGACCAACAAATTACATGGTTGAATTTAATTGTCCTTTGAGTAGATACCATTTTTTTTTTCTGTATTAATCAATACAACCATCTCGTTAAATTTAATCAGAGAATCTAAGATATATCACCTAAGCAACTATGCCTAAGTTTAACCCCACACGCACAAAGCTTTTTTTTTTTTTTTTGAGATAAACACGCACAAAACATGATTAAGAATTCAACCACTGGTTCTCTAATTCCTGAAAATAAAATTATGGGTAATAGCATATGTTACATACTTGTAAAGATACTATCTTTTAACACAAAAATATGAATATACCACTTACTTAAGAAAATTGACCAGAATCAATGGAAAAAAAAAAAACTAGCTTGATAATAAAAGAAAATAAAATCAGAAAACTTTGGTCCCTCTGTTTTATTAGATATAGCCCTAGTTTCCAAAACATGAAAACCTCCCAACTTGTAAGTCTCAGCAGACTAATCTTTCTCGTTCTTATCATATTCGTGCCCCCCCCCCCCCCCAAAGAAAACCCATATCGTATTTTCATTCACTTTCCCATATTTTCCCTGGAAACAAACAGAATGTTAAAAAAAAAAAAAACAGAGGAGATTCTCAGGAAACAGAAATACCTGGAGATTTGGCCACCCCTGTGAAAGCTTTTTTTTTAATGGGGTGGGTGAGACTTGATTTCTTGAGAGGGATTGGATTTCGATGCATAAATAGGATATTTTTTTGGTTATCTTTTTTTGGGAGAGAGAGAGAGAGAGAGAGCAGTAGCGGTTGGAATGGCGGCAACAAGCTCGGAAGCGGGTCTATGGTTTGGTTGTTTTATCTTTTATGTAACTCCATAACGACTAACAAATACTATATTTTGAATCTTATATGATTACCAAACTACCCCTCTGTATTCTTTCTTTGTTTAATTGTTTGATCAAACAGGAGGAGCAATTTGGAAATTAACCAATTTACACACCATCTATCATTTGAATTTTGAAGTTTTTTAAGCTCAGCCCAAGGGGAAAAAAAGACCGCTTCTTTTATTTAATAATGAAATTTGATTGATCTCTCGTTATATTTCCATAATAAATTATTTCATCAATTCATTATAAGTCAAAATAAAATAAAATAAAAAATTATATCGAGATCCACCACAATTCACAACAAGAGAATTATGAAAATTTTGTGAAATTTTGTTGTGTTGTTGTAATTTTTCGGCACCTTTTCTTTTGAAGAGTAGAGATTGGTCTTTCCCAATGATTAACAAGCTCTTTTATTTTTTTGAGGAACTCTGTTTGCCCTTTGGACATTTGCCTAATCATTCAATAGCATTTGAAGACTCCCCCAACTTAGCTATATATTGTGATGGGTCTAAATCAAGTAAAGATCATTCATAGTAGTTATCTATAACCAGACCACGGCCACAAGCCTTTAAAACAAGAGAAGCTTTGTAAGCATGGGTAAAACCCGTGAAGCGAGAGCACACTCATCCAAGAAAGAATAGTTGTCCATGTTGCAAGGGCATGGACGACCAAACAACACTGGGTTAATTTTAAAGAAAACTTTCTAATGTTTGATATGATCAGAGCATGATTCACCATTCTAAGAACGTGGGGAGGATTCCCCATAATCCGCTTCACTTTCTCTAGTCTCTCCATTAACTCCACACATTCTCCATGATGATAATGGATCCAAGCAAATAGACTCATTCCTAACTCTCTATAAAAGGATCAAGTCACATTCAACCAAAGTAAGCTCAATTATTCACCGTTTCTTATGCTTGTGTTTTAGAGAAAAAACTGATTTAACCGTTAGAGGGTCCTTGACCGATTCACACCAGTCACCCCTGATAATCCTTTCTTTCTCTACAGGTCACCAAGTCATCACCATAACTCGAAACATTTCAGCCTATTGATTTTCGTGCATTATCATATAGTATTTGTTGCAATGTATAATAGGCATTTTTTCCCCCAAGAACTCCCCCTAACATTTCTATTCCAGATTAGCACATCCTTAGGCCTTCACTAGCTTCATCACGAGGGAAGGAGGTGATGAGTTTATTTGTAAAACGGAATACTCTTTATAATAAAAACATCACACACGAGAAAAATCTCATCAATAAGTTCATGGTTCTAACTTTCCGTACCCAAATCAATGAGAGCACGTGCACACATCCCTCTTGGTGAGACCACCTTATAAGTAGTAGGTAATTGGATCCATTTATTTTTCTAACTTTGAATATGTTCGATCACCCATATATTCCTACTCTTCATAATTGTGTGATAAATTCTCTTTTGTAATTGATAATATGACGAATTATTTAATTTTTCTTCCAACTTAGTCAATCTTATATAGGATTTAATTAATTTTAATTTTTTATTAGAAAATTATTTCCATAAAACAACGGTAACAAGTATTGTAAATAATCTTCAAGAAGTGATGATACATACATTTGAAAAATGGTCTATTATTTTTATAAAATTTCTCCTCATCTATTAGACCTAATTTATCAAAGCACTATTACAACTTCACTTAACAAAAAAAAAAAAAAAAAACCAAATATATCATCCTTAAACTTCAAAGGCAAATATAAAATTTAAACTTATTTTATATACAAAAAAAAACTCTTCATACCAATTATATACAAATCATAAAATATAGAATAAACTTATTTTCTCTAAATGTCACTCTTAAAAATAAATTTAGGAGTAAAAGAAAAAAAAGGGTGGCTTTGATAGTGATTTTTTGATAAAGGGTTTGATAATGATTAGTTGATAAGAGATCCTTCTGTATAATGAGGAGGAAAAAAAATCATATATTTTTCTGTTCATCAACCACCCCAATTTTCTTCTTCCGTCTCTTTTGCATGATGTAACCTCTATTTATCTTTCTTAATAGGGAAAAACATATTGCACAAATATGTGGATACACAGTTTGAGATATTCGAAGTCTCTTTTGGCCATATGTAGGATTTTAGGTATGAACAATAGATTTTAATAATATAATTTTCTAAAAACTATTAATTCTAATTTTAATTTGGATAGAAAAAAATTGAGTAATTTTTTTATATTGTAAGGACAAATAAACAAGATATTCTATTGACCAGTCTTTAAAAAAAGAATTATTATTATAATTATTATCTATATATATAGAGAAAACCGAAACCTCTAAAATTTCCACAATTTTTCACATCGGCATTTTTAATTATATTTTTTAATTTGATTTAGGACTTTTAAGATATATTCAAACTCAAACACCTCCTCTCTCATATAATTTTCTATTTTGTTTTGGACTCTTCCTTATCTCCTTCTCTAATTCTCTGGTCACTACATCACTATTAAGGTTTATTAAGAATTAAATTGAATGCTACCACACAATAGACTCACGCTCACTCCTCAAATACCACAATTGCCACACGGCCCACACCAAACCACAAAGCAGTCTTCATAATCGTTTTCCCCTGACTGTTGTGGATGTTAAGGTTGTTATTTTATTTTTATTTTTTTGAGGAACTTTAGGGTTGTTATTTCTAGGAGTGAAGATTTTGCTTGCTGTCTATGGAGTTCCTATTTTTTCAACAGCTACGCATAAGCAAAAAGCGAGATATTACTTTTGACCATGGAATTGAAGATTAAGTATTTTGATACAATTCCAGTTACTGCTTGAATTCCAACCAGTATTTTTCTAGCCTAGACGACTTAAGAACCTTTTTAGGATTGACCAAGTTGAGAGCATGGGACATGGAAGTTGTAATTAATTCTCTCTAAAGAAAAAAAACCTCATTCAATTTTGGATTATTGGTTGATTTGTGCAGGTGAACTCTTATTTGTGTGTGTGTATATATATATATATATGTATATATATAAACTTATTCACAGTTCTTTTATATTGAGAATTATTTGATTTTTAGGCATCATTATTTTGTGGACTAAGTGGTTTTTTGAAGGTTTTCGCATCATATTCAAATCCAAGTGCATTCACCATGTCAGGAAACTCAGATTGCAAAGTCTATGTTGGTAAGTTTCATTTGAATTCCCTTTCACCTCGAAAGCCTTATGAATTTTGTTAATTCTTTCACAAACAATTTTCCACATCAGCATTTTTTATTTATATATTTTTAATTTGATTTAGGACTTTTAAGATGTATTCAAATGCAAACACCTCCTCTCTCTTTTTTTTATTTTTTTTTTTTTACTCTTCGCCGGTCACTAGATTACTATTAGGGTTTTTTAATTATAATTTTACTGTGTTTTTGTTAATAAGAATTGTCAATTTTTTCTGTTATGTAGTCATATTTTTTTTACTTTTTACTTTTTTTTTTATTTGCAGCTTTCTGGGGCATTGTACAAACAGCATGAAAATAGCTATCAATGCATTGTAATATAAAACAAAACGTTCTACGGATTTGTCAAGATGGTATGGAATAATCAATAAAGTTCATATCTACCACACTTGAATATAGGATTGCTTTATTTTTGCACTTTCTTATGATGTTTTTCATAGCTTTTACTTTTTTGTATGGTGTGGCAAAAGAAATCATTTGATTGATATTTGGTTTCTACGATTACCAAGCATCTTATTAAGGGCATCAATGGTGCAAATATTTGTTTTGCACCCAACAATTTATCTAAATTCTTTACTCTTTCTTTTAGGCTTTTTAGAAGTTTTAACATCTAAATTTTGGGTTTATATTTTGCAATATATGAAACTGTTTTGACAAATTTCAATTGCTATAATCATGGATTATTCTTTTGAGGTAATACTATCTTTCTCTTATATTTTTTTTATTATGTAGTCATATGTTTTTTTGTTGATTCTTCAAATTTTTAAGCCTTTAAGAAGTTTAACAACTTAATTTTTTGATTCAATTTTTGCAATAATATATTTTTGTTTCTATTATGTAGTCATATTTTTTTTTCAATAATTTCTAGGCACTGATTCTTTACTCTTTCTTTGGGCTTTTTAGAAGTTTTAACATCTAAATTTTAGGTTCATGTTTTGCAATATATGAAATTGTCTTGACAAATTTCAATTGCTATAGTCATGTATTGTTCTTTTGAGGTAACCTATTTTTCTCTTATATTTTTTCTATTATTAGGAGCATTCCAAGTGCTTCTTAGATTGGTCATCTTCTATCTCGATTAAAACTCTACGGCCTTTCAACTGGTACATCCTTCTTCTTCTTTTTACATTAATATATTCTAAAATCTATTCTTTCCAATGCATTTATTTGTCTTCATTCTCTAACAAAATCAATTTATTTATTTGATATGCCTTTATGATGTTGTTTTTTTACATGTTAAAATATTATATATGGCATGTTGTATTTATATATGGCAAAAGATAGTACAATTTTCTACCGTAGCACAATTCATACTGGTATTTTATTTATAACTTGGATATATTGAAGTTTTTTGGTGTGTGAATAATCTATTTTGTTATTCATTTCTGAGTGTAAATAATTACTGTTTTTTATATAAAAACTTCTATAGTTTTTATTTTCTTATTTTTGGGTTTTTTGGTTGCATTTTATATGGCAAGAAAAAACCTAGGATTTTGCAAACAAATTGAGCAATGGGAGGGATTATATTATATTAAAAAAATGATCGAGACTTTAATTTTCATTAAAGAAAGGATGCCATTGATAATAGACATGGTATGCCTAACATTATTGGTGTTAGTACTTTTTTTCCCTCTTAAATTGTAACTTATTTTTTCAAGTGATCATAACTTTAAGCTAATTTAAAATTTGAAATTTTTGTTCAACTAATCCGTGCATCGCATGAATTAGCGACTAGTTATTATTATTATGCAAAACTTTTTTTTAAAACGTTTTTGCAGGTGCATACAACCCTACTACTACTAGGACTAGGATAGAACTGGTTTCACCGTTTCAAATTCGGAAAGGAAAAACGCTACAGCAATTTCTTAACCCTCACTCTCTCTATATATATATATCGCTCCCCATTAGCCCACTTTCTCTCACAGTCATACTCCCAAGTCCCAAGTCTGAAACTCCGTCGTTGTTATTTCACGGTTTCGCTTTTCTAGTTTTCTCGTTCTTCAAGTTTATCAGTCTCTCTTTATTAGTAATTTAGTATTCTTCAACAACATGTCTAGTAGTACTACTGAAGCACAACCCAATGGCAAGAACGTTAATGCATCGATGCAACAATTGGTACCACCATCAGATTTGCAAGTTTACGTGCCTCTCATTGGTCCAAATTCACAGGGAGAAGAGGTTGTTTTTGAATTTCTTGTATCCTCGTCTTCAAGACTCTCTGACTTCGTGTTTCACATTACTACAGAAGAGTCACACACCATGACAGAGACGGAGACGGAGACATTAGCAATAACACTCATTGAAACCATGTCAGACAATGCTGTTGGGGAAGAACAAGAATATGATGATGCTGGTTGGTTGGATTACATGGATGATGAAGATTATGATGATGAGGAGGAGGAGGGTGATGAAGAGGCAATGAGGCCAGCGAGTGAAGAATCAATAATGGGATTGGAGGTAGTGAGGATTGAAGAAGGGTCGGTGGATTTTGCTGGTGAGGCTTGTGCAGTGTGTTTGAATGAGTTTTCTATTGGCTCTGAAGCTAGGCTTATGCCATGCTCACATACCTATCATCAAGACTGCATTGTTCAGTGGTTAGGGAGGAGCAACATGTGTCCAATGTGTCGCTACAGGTTGCCTTAGGTTTGAGTTTGATCAGAAATTAATTTGTGCTTCTAGCTTCTTCTTCTGATCATTTATGCAGTCTTCTATTGTTTTTTTTTTTTTTTTTTGGTACAAACAAGGATCAACTTGTATGCCTTTTAAGGCTTCTTAGTTGTGTATGAGGAAAATTTGTAGTTAACCTTACCTGATCTGATTAATTGGATTCATCTTTCTGTGAGAAAAAGGTATGTTTCTTATATTTGTTTTGTTTTACAGATCGAGATATAATTTTTTTTTTTCTCTTAATGTTGTCAAAGTGAATTGAAAGAAAGTAGAAAATTATGACTACATTAGTCTCACTGAAAGCATTGTATATTGTCATCTAAGACTACCTTTTTTCTTTTTGAAGTATTAGATCATAGTTCATCTAAGTTTTACGTAGTGTGGATTTTGCACAACACGCAAAGATTAGAAAGAATTTAATGCCCCCGCATACCAGTGCCGATAACACCTATAGAAAAGTAGCCCCTAATTAAATATGTGATGCTAGTTTTGCTCTTTTAATTCCTTGTTTATATTACATGGCTTTCAGACTATTTTCAATGTTGACGAAGGGTAATAATATTTAAGTATATTCACTGAAAAATGGCATGAATATTTGCCAGATTGCCCTGTCATTAAAGAGCAAGTAAGGTTTTATCATAATGAGATCTGCTTTTTTATTTTTTATTCTATTACCAAGGTGTTAGTTGCATAGGTGGGGCTTATCTTACTATTACTTTGTGGTCTAAGAGTGTGATTGCATAGGCAGGCTTATCTTTTATTGTGGGTTTGCCGAATTGAAAATTATAAGTTTTTCTGCATTCAATCATCATCGTCCATATTTTTTTTTTGGTTTAAAAGGGAGAAACTTGTTCTTTAGTCCCTCTTTAAATCATAAGCACAAAATCCAATTTTTTGGCTAACAAATTTTATAATATTATTATTCCCTTCTTTGATCATTAACGTTATATCTCATGTTCTATCATAGCTCTCTGGAATTTATGATTCAAAATATGGTGGCTTTGGTTCTCTGCCCCAAAGTTTCCTAGACCAGTTGAGATTTTGCTGATGCTTAATTTCTTGGTCCAAAAAATTGGAGGAAATTGGAAAGTTGCATAAGTAAATGAAGCTTTGGAAAAGGTCTTATTTTAACTTGCTATGCATCTCATGAGGGGGCATCCATGACACATTCGAGGAGCCTTTCATAGATGTAGCGAAGAGTGCTGGCGTGGTCAATTTTTCTTAAGAAAAAAGATGTTTAACTCTAATTGATATGGAACCCACACGTTATCTTTAACACAAAAAAAAAAAATAAAAATATATATATATATATATATATATACACACACACATATTGCACACATACTTAA
This sequence comes from Castanea sativa, assembly GCF_040712315.1. Lineage (NCBI taxonomy): Eukaryota > Viridiplantae > Streptophyta > Magnoliopsida > Fagales > Fagaceae > Castanea > Castanea sativa. The sequence continues at coordinate 20,962,301 of NC_134022.1, read as the reverse complement.
GAAAATATGCACATATACCACCGCGCACCTTTGGTATAAGTGCTTGTGAGGTGTAAATGAGCAATGATCGGGATTCAAGTTTCTAAGAAGGGGCTTTACACGCATATACACTTAGATTAAGTTAGAGTAGAAATTATATCTTGTATCCAAAATATATATAAATATATACACACACATATGTTTGAGTGGATATGATTAAGAGAATAAATAACAAATTATGTAATTTTGTTAGTATAACATAAAGTTGAGTAATTCTAATAGCATCAAATTAAATGTGCTATTTTCATATCAAAATAGTGTTTGATTTTTCATTTTTGTGTCTTCTTAAAGTTATACTTTTCTCTCATCATCATAGTCATTAATTTAACTTCTTCTCTTTTTTTCTTTTTTTTTATGGTTCTCAAGTTTGATTTTTTTTTTTCCTCAAAGGCTTTTTTTTATTAAAAAAAATTGTTTTTAAAATTAGACGCCAAATAGGATATAAAGTATAAACAACACAATTTTATTAATAATATAAGGGATATTTCTAAAAAAAATTGGTACATCTTAATTAAAAGATGATTAACTTGAAAGGGATTAGTAAATAATTATTATCTTTTTATTTATATTTTTTAACACTAAATAAACATAAATATTATATATATATATTTATTTATGTATGTATTAATTTATATCTTTGTATAACTCTCATTTTTTAAAGGATAATTTTTTTTTTTTTGTACATACTTGAAGATAAAAACCCTGGCTTCATCCTTCCACGTCTGCAACTTTTTCAAAAAAAAAAGCAATAGATGCATGTGAGATCTATCTTATTTTGAATTGCTATAAAAATATAATATTTTTTCATTTAAAAAAATTGGGTCTTTTTTTCCATTGTTTTTTTAGAGAGTTTTAACCTATAGCGTCTACTCTCGATGATAGCTCTTTAGGCAAAATTTGGGAAACAGTACAGGTAAGGAAAAATTTTAGGACGAAAGCATGCGTTCAAAGTTAATTAGTAAGTTGGACTCTTTTTGGAAGTCGAGTTTAGTAAACTCGACTTCCGGGTAACTTCCCACATATTTTCTCTGTCTGACGTGGATTAAAAGGGGTAAAAAAAGACCCCGTTGAAGTCGAGTTCAAAAAACTCGACTTTTATAAGTCGATTATAGTGAACTCGACTTCAAGGGCGCCAAAAATACCCCGAGAACTGCACTTTAAGGGTGCCATGAACACATAAAATCGAGTACAGGGTACTCGACTTTCAGTTAAAGTCGAGTATAGGGTACTCGATTTTTAGTTAAAGTCGAGTACCGTGTACTCGACTTCTGGGCATTAATCCCACCCAGTGACGGTAAAAAAATTTTAAATGGAAATCGAGTATACTGTACTCGATTTCCAATTAATTCTACAACTACCTCAACTGCCTCAGATTATTAGTCTGATGACTCTTAATCCTTTACTCTCACTTCTCCCACAACTCTCACTTCTCCCAGCTCTCTCCCACGTCCAAATTTCTCCCTTTCACCACACATCACATTCTACAAATTAAAAAGGTTGTTTTCTTCTTCTTCAATAAGGGAGGTAAATTATTCAAACATTTTAAATATATATATATATATTATTTTTTTTTGTTATACCTGGTTATTCAACCTTGTTCAAATTTTTTTATTATAATAAATTACTAACTTTTTCAGTTGATGATGTGTTGTTTTTAATGGTAGTTTATTATTATGATGGGCTGTTATATTATTATGAGGTGCTGTATTTTTTTTTTTTTTTTTATCCCAGCAAAGAAAAGTTTCAGCTCTGTTATAGTGATTCAAGAAACATGAACTTGATGGGCTGTAATATTATTATGATGTGCTGTTTTTTTGTTTTTTTTTTTTTTTTTGATCCCAGCAAAGAAAAGTTTCACCTCTCTTAATATTACATTGTAAATTATAGTGATTCAAGAAACATGAACTTGATGGGCTGTTATATTATTATGATGTGCTGTTATTTTTTTTATTTTTTTTTTGATCCCAGCAAAGAAAAGTTTCACCTCTCTTAATAAAACATTGTAAATTATAGTGATTCAAGAAACATGAACTTGATGGGCTGTTATATTATTATGATGTGCTGTTTTTTTTTTTTTTTTTTTTGATCCCAGCAAAGAAAAGTTTCACCTCTCTTAATAAAACATTGTAAATTATAGTGATTCAAGAAACATGAACTTGATGGGCTGTTATATTATAATGATGTGCTGTTTTTTTTTTTTGATCCCAGCAAAGAAAATTTTCAGCTCTCTTAATAAAACATTGTAAATTATAGTGATTCAAGAAACACAAACTTCTCTTGTTAGTTGTAAGGTGTAACGTATTAATTTTATAAAAATTTGTTTATAGTTGTTTAAATTTTTTTTTAATGTTAGCGACCATGTTATCTTTATATTTTCCTTGAGGCAATATTTGTAGTTCATATCAAATAAAGGTGTTATATTTGTCACTAACTTTCAGTAAACTTATTTGACTTGTAGGCTTGTAATGAGTTCAATTGATTTATATCTATATTATGGTGGGGAGGTCTGCAATGATGTGACTTATGGAGTGACATATGAAGGGCCTGGTACAAAGTTAGAAATTATTCAGCTAAAAAAACGGCGGGAGATCAATTTGAAGAAGTTGAAAAAGAAAATTATGAAAGAGCTGAATTTGGACCGTCAGTTGCAGGACATAAAAATTACATATCGTGCTCCTCTTGCAGTGTTCAGTGACCGTATTGTCTTCACACCTATTGAAATAAAAGGAGACAAGCATGTTAAGATTATGTTTGACAGGATAAACTCTACGCCCCAATTAAAAGCTGCTGAGTTGTATATAAGTGTGGAGCCTCGTATAGAAGTTGGCGGTGAAGATGTGCAACAAACAACTTTGGAGGGTGGTGGCGGGGAAGAATTCCAATCATTACATGCAGATAGTCATCTGATTCTTACCCCGTCCACTATAGTTGAGGGTTATACACTACCATGTCAAGAGACACCAACTCCAATGGAGGCTTGCAGATCTAGTTATCAACAAGAACTTCTTCAATCTCTAGGGGGGGAAGGTGAAGACGAAGACGAAGATGATGTTGATCATGGTAGAGATGAGTATGAAGAGATGATTGGGAGAGATGACTTTCACGAGAATACTATAAACTATGAAAATGTTGACAATGTTTGTGATGATGTCGTGGATGATCATGATGATGATGCTATAGAGTTTCAAGATGATATAGGCGATGGTGATCATGCTACAGTCCCTACATATGAAGCTCATGGCCTGTCATTCCATGCAAACACTTGGGATAATGTTATTGATCCTTCAAGTGTTGAGATACCATTTTCATCAAGTTGGGGGCAGGGAATGAATTTTAGCAAAGGGTTGATTTTCCCTAATAAAGAGGTCAGAAACGGCATTAATAGTTTACTCTCTGGATAACAACAAGAATTATATAACTGAGTGGTCCAACCAGAAAAGATTGTGTGTGAAGTGCGCAAATGAGTCATGTGCATGGAAAGTCCGAGCATTCTCGCAACCGAAGCTTAACGGATTATGGGCTGTCAAAGTATTTGGCGGTCCTCACACTTGTCCATCAGTTGGGGTGAACAAAGATGGCAGAATGATGGATTCGAATTTTCTTGCCAAAGAACTGCATAAATATATACTTGACGATCACACCAGCAAAATAAAGGATCTCCAAAATCTGATGAAGGAAAGGTTTAACCACGATATATCATACTACAAGATATGGGATGCGAAACAAAAGGCTATTGCAAACATACATGGGAATTGGGAAGAGTCGTACCAAAAGTTGCAGAAGTTGTTGTTGGCATATAAGGATAGCGATCCAGGTACACAAGTAAAGTTTCGGTCGATCAACGGGGACATACCGGGTACTATTATATTCAAGTATGTGTTCTGGGCTTTTGCTCCTTCCATTGCTGGATTCGCACATTGTAGGCCAGTGATTAGTATTGATGGAACTCATCTTTATGGAAAATATAAAGGAAAGTTGTTGATTGCAATGGCTACCGATGCTAATAATGAGATTTTTCCGCTTGCCTTTGCGGTTGTGGATGAAGAGACGGGGGCCAGTTGGGGATGGTTTTTAGAATGCTTGCGGACTGCAATACGGGATGTGGTACCCAATTCTGGCATTTGCATAATATCAGACCGACATAAAGGTATAATATCATCCATTGCCCAGTGGCCCAATAATTATGTTCCGGTATATCATAGATATTGCATTAGACATGTGGCCAGCAACTTCAACACCCAATTTAATGACAAATTCTTAAAGTCTTTGGCCTTGAAAGCAGGATACGAGCATCAAGATCGCAAACTTGAAAAAATATTGGATTGCCTTAAGGAATGTGAACTCAAATTCAGGAAGGATCCCAATCCCAATATAGCAAAAAAGAAGCCGTACTCCTATCTAACGAAGGAGGGTCTAGATAAGTGGACACTGTCACATGATGGTGGACACCGCTATGGGGCAATGACTACCAATATGTCTGAGTGTTTCAATGGAGTTCTAAAAGGTGCACGTGGACTACCCATATCTGCATTGGTTGACTACATTTGGTGCAAACTTGTCGCCTATTTCAATGATCGACGCACTAAAATATTGGGTGATATTCAACATGGTCAGAAGTTCAGCAAGCATGCCATGGAGAAATATGAAGCAAATTACGAAAAAGGGACAAGACACTATGTGAGGCCATTTAACCAGCAGAACGGTGTATATCAGGTTTGCACAACACATAATCCACACAGCTCTAATGGGGGAGACCATAGTCATGAAGTAAGATTGCTGGAGAACACATGTACTTGTGGCAAATGGGAAATCTATAAGATCCCTTGTTCACATGTGATTGCGGTTGTATCGGTGGAACATGTCAATGCAATGAGGTATATTGACCCATGTTATACTTTACAAAAGCGACTTGCCACCTATTCACATGAGTTTTGTGTGCCCAAGGATAAGTCATTATGGCGGGAGGTTGCCGGCCCAAAGTTGTACCCTGACCTTGAAATGTTGCGAGACAAAGGTCGACCTACGTCAACAAGAATAAGAAACGAGATGGATTGGAGGGAGAGTCAACCCAAGCCGAAATGTGGAGTGTGTCACGAAGAGGGCCATAACCGCAGGAGATGTCCGAATGTGATTCGCGCATCAACAAGCAGCCATGTTCCAAACTAGGTAAGCAACGCATGCAATTCAACTAAAATCAATAGCTATGATCTTGAAAAAAATCAATTTCTTTTCATTCACATCTTTGCACATATATCCTCATAAAGTAGCACTGTGTTGTTATTTGTTACTTACCATAAAACAATACTGCATTATCTATTAAAAGTTTATGTTTGTGAGGAGCCACAAAACTACATTAAATGTAATTTGCAGCGTGTTCCTATAAGGCAGATCATGTTAAATGGATTACTGCAAATTTGCAAGTTTTGTTAATTGTGGCTGTTCTTTTCCATCAGTCTTAGGTTTCCTTTGGTAGATGAACTAATTGTTTCCTAAAAACAGAGAAACAATAAAAAATTAAAAGCTTTGTTCAATAATTTACATTGTACCTAGAAGAATGACCACAAATTCATCTTTAGCCAACTTGAAACAGAAAAAAAAAAATTTCGCTCAACTAAAAAACATAATATAAGCTATAACAAAAAATATTTTAGAAAAAAAAAGGCTAAGGAAACTACAAAAGTCTTCTTTAAAATTAAACAAATAGAACCTATTGTAACAGCCAAATCATGTCATTGTCACAAATCATGTCATTGCCATAGGAACAATGCTGTGAGACTTCTCATTGTGTTATCTGGATACTTTGGATGGAACATAATAGTCACACTTTTGAAGGTGTGGAGAGATTTGTGGTTGATCTTTAGGCCTTTTTCTTGCGTTTTCCTACTTCATTAGTTGATTTTATGGATCATTTGTCTTTGGTTGTAATCGTTAGGAAGCTCCCCAAGTATAATCTGAACTTGTGTTCGAGTATGACCATCCTACTCCAGCCGGTGACTCAACAAAAAGGAGATTTGATGCTACAAAATGAAAAGAATAGGAACAATTTGATGGATGCATTAGTATCACAATTTAAAAATTTTAAACAAAGGGAACTTTAGTCCATACTACATGATCCAGCCAAATGAAAACAAAGTTCCACATAATATGCTAAGTGACTTACCTCTACTCCATGACATTGAATTTTTTCGAAGGCTTCGACCGTCACCTCTAGGATAAAATGGACCCAACTCTGTAAAGGCACCTCCCCCAATAGAAGAACAACCTGGACCTGAACAGAGAAAATTACATCAATAATTGTGTATAAAAGTCTCAGACTTAAAAAATAGTTTCAGTTTTTTGTCCCTGTAAACGAATGAATTTTATTTAGTACTAATAAAATTTACATCCTTTCTCATCCTTATTAATCAAGCCCATGACTCTTCAATTGCAAGCTCAAGGGACAACAAAATTAATACTCTCCCCATCTCACTTCTAAAACTAACAAGAGAACCAGCAAATAGTAATTTAGTAGAGTTCCATTCCCTAGGATCAATCAAAATTGAGTTGCTAAATGTCTGAATCTAAAACATAGATTTTACATTTAAAAAGGTTTAAATGTTATGTATTCACCAAAAGATTAGAGATGAAGTGCCTGTTGTAAAATTCCAAGTTTTACATTTGCCAAGGAAATATTTTGCTTCGCTTTTTTGACTGACAATTGGCACACTGTGTCATCCTTAAAGAAGCTAAATTGAATTCTAAATTCTAAACAGGACATCTATTTTTTTTTTTTTTTATGCTTTAAGAGTCCTCAAATTTGGGCACCTAATTATTTGGAAAAGGCAAAAAAAAAAAAAAAAAAAAAAAGAAGCACAGATGAGGGAACAAAATTTAATTTGGCATAGGGAAAAACAAACAGAAAACTTGAAAAGAGTTAAAAAAGAGAAGAATAACTTTCCACATAGGAAGGGAAAGTAGGTAAGCACAAGGTAGAGGAGGTAGGAGGTGATTGCATCTGACTTGGGCTGGCAGACATGAGCTCAACATGGGGTGTTTGAAGGCTAGGGGTGGGTATAACTATCTGGGGGGAGCTATAGGATGGGGCTGTAGGTGAGTTGTGGTCAATGGTGGTGGTGTGTGGTGAGGACTCAAATTCAACATGGGTAAATAGCGAGTGAGATCCAGTGTCAATGGGAGGGATGGGTGGCATGGGAGGGCTGGTTGTGTCCTCAGGGGTGGACACAGGTGGAACAGGGGTCACAGTGGCCAGAGGAGGGCTAGGGGCAGGTCGATGACGTGTCATTGGAGTAGCTGAGCTCGTACTGGGCCCTACATTTGGTATTTCAGTCTGGTTTGCTGATTCATCATTGTCTGGCACATCGATACGATCAACCTCATCCACATCCTCAAGGGCCTTTTTAATGAACTTATATTCATAAGATTCTTCATTGAACCAGTTGAGGATAGCCAGTTGGGTTGCAAGCTGTCATTAAATCACGGGCATATATTAAGTACAACACATACATAACATCAAACACATAATCTAAGTGAAAAATTAATTAATGCACATTACCAAAATGTCCATCTTAGCACTAGCGCGGTCGATATACAGTCGAGTGATTCTACGTTACCACACCATATATGGATGATGACGTGACATCACCTCCTCCATCCTAGGTGCATTACAAACGTACTCGCCACGATCATTCCACTTCTGAATATGGACTGCATGTTCCACCGACCAATTTTTCTCTACCTTGCCCCTCGCATCTATTTTGTGCAAAGCACGATTGGTATTAGCATCTATGGGTTGTTCCTGCTTTAGCCCAAACTGTCGCAGGACACGATCGGGTAGGTGGAACTCTACAAGCCAGAAACATATAAGTGGAACGGTTGACCTCCACACGTTACTTCCCTCAATGCTAAAACTAGGAGGAAGGTGGCTCAAGTCATTTCCGTATGGCTCCCACTTAACCTACAAAAGCCACCAAGTAAAGCAACCACATTTAGCTAATTTCCCATAATTTGCATAACAAGTACCACAATAGTTGGTAATGAAAAACTTTTTCAAGGACATAAGATGTTATGGACGTATAAATATTATACCTGGTCGGGCCGTGTTGTGGCAATTTGATTGCGATATGCGGAAAGCACGTGCGTGGGAGCATTCTTTGTACACATCGCCCCTGCCCACCTACAAGCAAGTAACATCGCATGGTCATTAGCATTAGCCGTTTAAGTATAAAAATGTGGCATAGTACATGGGTTTTACTAATTATGCAATAGATACTTACTGCATAGCAAGAGGAATTGGTGGTAGTGGTGGACCATAAACACCCTCGGGTTGGCGCACCATCTGTGGGGACATATGTGGGAACCTGACATATATCCACAATTGGACTAAAATCAATGGTCCGCCAATCTGCTTTGCCTTCTTGTCGGTTGCATTGCACAACTGTCTATACAACCATGATAAGGCTGCACTACCCCAACTATACTTGCGTGGATTACGAAGGTTCTGCATGAACTCTAACCACATGAGATGGACCCTATCTCCGGACTTGTCAAGAAATGCCATATCCCCTAGTAGGGCTAGTATATAACAGCGAGCATACTGATGAACTTGAATCTCATTGGCATTCGGAGGCAGTGGTTGTCTGATTCTTTCAACAAGTGCGGGTATTAGAATCCTTTGACCTTTTAGCACAGTTTAAGGGCCATTTGGAATTTGAATTCCAAGCATTTCAGCACACACGTCTTCCCAAATTCTTTTAGAAGGCCCAACCATTGCCTCACCCTCGATGGGCAACCCCATGATAACTTCCACATCTTGCAATGTGATCGTCATCTCACCATGTGGTAGGTGGAATGTATGGGTCTCTGGGCACCATCGCTCTACAAATGCAGTGATCAGTGCATGGTCTAGCTGTATGGATGGGACCAAGTGCAGACCCTCTAGACCAAGCAACCTCACAATGGCAAGGACACGATCATCTACCATAGGATCTCGAAGTCTCAATTCTTCATGGCGACTTCGACAATCCAATGTGCCAGGAGGATCCTACAAATACTATAACAATAGATGAAAATCTTACGCAAATATTTAGTATTTATGGCTACTTAGAGTTGTGACATGAATGCATAGTAACAAAAAACTCATGCAATTACCTGTCCCCCAGGGTTCCACAGTAACTCAGATCAATGTTTAACTTGTTCCGTCAATACACTATGATCAATGGGTCCAGGATCTATCGTCATGCTGTAAAAGGTTTATGTGTCATATCAGCTATAAATAATAGGGAGAAAGAAATAATTAGAAGACTTAAGGCATAACAAGAAAAGGAGATCAAAAAGTCAAGCTCAAGCATAAGATGGATAAAGAAGAGCTATGCTCTACTAGAACAAAGGGAAACAATACAAATGAATTGGCTTGAACTACCACATTCGTGTGCCCACCAACACAAAAATTGAATCATTCCTCTGTAGGTGTTGAAAAAATTAAATAAAAGGTGAACAAACAACTGAATCATTCCTCTACCCACCATTGAATAAAAGTTAGCACATCAGAAAAAAAAAAACAATCATTCCTAAAGTTAGCACATCAGTCAACCATTAGTACATAAGAAAGTTGTAAACTTCCTGTGTCCACCATCTCAAAAATTGAATCGTTCCTAACATATTTTCAGTCAACCATTAGCAATGTACACAAATTAACTAAGATATTATTAAACTCATAGAAAAGCAATCATGATTTGGGCAGATTATATAGATTATATAGATTCAAGAACAAATAAAAACTAAACCCAAATCTCCAAATCACTAAACCTAAAAACCAAATCAAAACCCATTTCAGCCAATAAATAAAGAGAAGCAAATCACATTAGAGAGAGAGAGAGAGAGAGAGAAAATGAACCTGCTGGTTGATGATGGACGGAGAAAACGGCGTAGGAAGAGAGAGACACCGGAGAGAGAAGAACGGCGTAGAAACAGGGAAAATTTCGGGAAGCAGCGTGGTTCATCTAAAGTTCAGAGACGCCGGAGAGAGAGAGAGAGAGAGAAGAACGGCGTAGAGAGGGAGAAGGGCTGTAAATCGATTATACGGTACTCGGATTGCAGTTGTAAAATTTTTTTTAACTGCAATGTAAGTCGAGTACCGTGTACTCGATTTTATGGTTTAAACTGCAATAAAACTCGAGTATAAGATACTCGACTTTTCATAGAAGTCGAGTATCCTATACTCGATTTTAGTGGTGTCTACCTGGCTTTTTTCCTCTTTTTTTTAATCCACGTCAGAACTCATTTTAGTGGGAAGTCGAGTATACTAAACTCGACTTCCAAAAAGAGTCCAACTTACTAATTAACTTTGAACGCATGCTTTCGTCCTAAAATTTTTCCTTACCTGTACTGTTTCCCAAATTTTGCCTAGCTCTTTATCATCAGACCAATACATCAATCAGTTTTTGGTGTAAGCGGGAATTGAACTCCAGATCTCTTATACAACTATCAGAGATTTTATCAATTGAGCTAACTGGAATCCATGTCTTTTTTTTCCACTTGGGATCTCAAGCAATTGCCTATTTTGATTTTTGACTTTAACAAACGATACCAAAAAAAAAATGTGGATATTTCAGTATTCTTGGAGCCAAAGAATAAATAAACCCTAGCTAGGATAGAACTGTTTTTACCCTCACTACAAAAAACGCGGGTCTTAGGCCGCGTTTTTTTTAGCCGCGTTTGCAAAAACGCGGCCTAAGACCCTACTTGGGCTGCGTTTCTAAAAAACGCACCCACAGCTTGTAGTTCAGGCCGCGTGTGACGAACGCAGCCCAAGCCCAACTCTGTAGCCGCGTTTTTTGGACCAATGGCCGCGTTTTTCTGGAATGGGCTGAAGCCGCGTTTTAAAAACGCGGCTTCAGACCCATCTGAAATTTTTTTTTTTTTTTTAATACATGTCTTGAAGCCGCGTTTTAAAAACGCGGCTCTAGTTCTGTCCTAAAGCCGCGTTTATTAAAAAACGCGGCCACAGTTACGCCTGAAGCTGCGTTTTAATAAACGCGGCTAAAAACCTAAGTATAAATAAGAAAGAAGAAATCTATTTACCAAAAAAAATCCCTTCACCTCTGAGCTCTTCGAACCCAAATCCCTCAAAACCCAACCCAAACCAATCCCAGTCCTCTCCTTCACCGGCGGCAAAATCGGCGAGACCCAAACTCAAGTCCACCTCGCCCGCATCGTCACTGACCTCTAGACCAAGCGCCGCGGCACCGCCTCCACCCTCACTGCCTTGGGTCTCTCCCTCTCTCTCTCCAACTCTCAATCTCACTCAAGACACTGATAGGGCCGACTTAGATTTTAAAATTGATTGACACTGACAGTAAGTTTTTAAAATTGATTGTTTTGATTTTTGTTTTAGGGTTTCCATTTTTGTTTTAGGGTTCCGATTTTTGGTTTAGGGTTTTGATTTTAGGTTTAGGGTTTCTATTTTGTGATTGTAGGGTTTCAATTTTGTGATTGTAGGGTTTCGATTTTAGGTTTAGGGTTTTGATTTTAGGTTTAGGGTTTCGATTTTGGGTTTAGTGTTTCGATTTTGGTTTAGGGTTTTCATTGTAGGGGTTGAATCTATGGTGAGATAAGAATTAGTTTTTATCTTATATTTTTGTACTTTTTTCCCCAGTTAACTCTTCTTTTGATCTTCTGCTTCTTAAAAGATCATTGAGTTGACAAAGTTTCAGTTGCTGCCCTGTTTTACTGTCTTTGTTCATTTTATTTTATTTACACTTGCTAATGTGGCAGGCAAATACTCGGTGGGAAAAGAGGCAAGCAAAAGTTTTGGTACGAACTCTTAAATTTTTTTTCCTCTTTCTTTCTTCTTGAAAGGAAATCTTCATCTATTTTAAACTAATGTTTTATGAAGCATTATCTTTGTATGTGTATGTGCTTAGTTTTTCTTATAGTATGTTCTGTGCAGTTGTTATCTAATTTAACTTTCATGAATCATGTGTTGTTGGGCTACATGGGATAGATTTCCCTATGTCCATTTGAATGCATTTTTATCATTTGTTAAAATGCCAGAAACTTGCTTTTTAAAATGATTGTGTTGCATATGGCACTCACAATGCAAAAGTTCAGTTAAATCATTGAAGGTCCTATGCAGATGCATTTACAGTTTTTGAATGGTTTCATCATGTCTGCTTTGGCAGCATTCCCCCATTATCTTTTCTTGATTTCTAGAGTTTTTGAATATGACATTGTTATTCTTTAGGGGTGGTTTGATGTACATTCTGTTTATGTGAACCATTTCCTATTTTGAATAAAATTATTTTTACTTATTAGAAAAAAGATATAGCCAAAGGCTTTTGATACTTAACAATTAAAAGTTACTTTTAAATATGTTGGACTTACTATGAACACTAAAAGGGGAAGGATAAATGTAGGCCAAGATTACGGGGACTGTCCCCTAAGCATTAGGTACTAAGACTTGGCCTACAGTGTTTTGAGATAAAGATCCATAACTTTAAAAAAGAAAAAGAAAAAAAGAAGAAGAAGCAATGGTTTCCACTGATATTCTCTGTTTGGAAAATTCTCTCTATGGATTGGCATCTTCACTGCTCTTTTTTCTTGGAAGTAAATTTTTGAAATTTGGGTGGTTTGAACATCTAATTAATACTCTCTCTTCTATATTTTCATATAGACTTTGTAGGTAGATAAATGGGCACTTTAAAATTTTTGTTAGTTAATAAGTATAACAAATATTAATCCAAAATTTATTGCAGGCAAAAGCTAAAAAGAGAATGAGGAAGCAGAAAAATTCTGATAAAAGTGAATCATACTGGAGTAACCTATGGAGCAAGCCCAGAGACTCCCAAAATTCTGGTATGAGAGATTCTGTGAAAAGAAATGTCTATGTTTGTTGATTGACATATTAGAAACCATTCTCGCTAAGTTTTTATTTTTTAATAGCATTTTTATATCTTTGTTCATTGATTTATTTCTTTGCCACTTTCTGAGTAACTTCTACAGATTAAATAGGCTATTTCTATACATTTTATGATAAAGTATGTCCATAGAGAATGTAGTTCAATATGAATCCCTATATTATGATAAAGTATCTCCATAGATAGGCCTATTATTATCAATGGCTGTTTTAAAACAGCACATGTTAACTAAAATGCTCTCTCCTTCTCCTTCTCATATTATTGCTCTTTTATTCTATTTTGAAAAAAAAGAAGAAGGAGAGAAATCAATGGAGACCATGTTAATAAATTTTAACTTATTATTTATTTTATTTGAAAATTTAATACTCTTTTTAATTAAAATTTTGAGTTTAAGTTAAAGGGAATAGTTTTTGGAAAGGGTAAACTTTATACTCTTTTTCATTAATTTTCTTTAGCAGCTTATTCAACTTATTTGGTTGGTATAGAGCTTTTAAAAACTTTATTTTTTTAGATAGAATTAAATTTTTTTCCAACATATTTTTTTTAAGTGAAACAAATCAATATATAAGAACAAACCATGATAGACCAGCATTATGTAAAAGTTGGTTTTTAACTTACACTTTAAGATCCTAAATGTGATTTTTCACTAAGCACCGAGATCGAGTGCTTCGGAGTTCTTGCAATGTGGGCTAATTAGGAAAGCACATATGAGGCACTACTTTTTTCCAATAGATATAATATAATTTGCCTAGAATTCCATGACCCACATTGGATCTGTAGGTCTCATATAACTCAAGAAGATCTCTTAGCAAGTGGACATTGGAGACTTTAGAAAATGATTTCAAAAAGTTTCGTAATCACCTTGGAAATTCTTTCTAGTTTACCATCTCTCTCCTTTTTTTTTTATTTTTTTATTATTTTTATGTGCTTTTTAGTCCTTATTTTTCAGAATTTATGAAAAAGTTATTTTATTTTATTTTTAGATACTATAAGATTTGAAACCTATGAAACCTACTACATGATGATACATTTACCATTAAATTAAGATACCAATTAATTTTTGTTGGTGAAAGAGGAATTTAAATTTGAGTCATTTATAAGTTGAACTAACTAAAACCTATATTTTCATTTATTGTTCAAATACATGTATCAAAATTAGTTTTCCTGGACACAATTTCATATCAATGTTATTTAACCGACTATAAATTGGACCACACATCATAGGAAGCCTAATAATTATAATTTTGATTAATACGATAGAATTTAAAATCTATAATATCTGTTTTTATAGTAATTGCTCTTTACCATCCAATCAAAACACTCAATAATTATTGATAAGTGGCAATTCTTCATGTTAGACATGAGAATGTTTGTTGAAGATTGTTTGCAATATAAGCAATCATATATATAGTCCCTAATAACTATATTTAGAATTATTCTTTTATCGTTGTTAGAGTACAATCAAAACTTATCATTTATATTCATTTGGAGATGGGCACGTTTATTCAGTGATATCAAATTCATGTTGTGATACCATATCAGTTATACCTAATGATGATCACGCGCGCTATGAATTTTGAACTAGACTTTGCGTGGTCCATAAACAAGCAGCTATATTGTTAGGTATTTGCATTACTAAGTGTGTACTTTTTCATTATTTTTGGGCCATATGCCATGATTTCATCAACTACTCAGACACTTGGCTCTGATGAGTTAGAACAACTTAGCAAATAATTCCCCAGCCAAAAGGAGAAAAAAAAAGGTTATTTTTTGGTGCTTAGGAAAAAAAAGTAGCTTAATTATTGGTTCTCATCCTATCCATGTGTCTACAATCAATCATGCTAGCTAGTTGAAAATCCACCCCGGGGGGAGTGTTGAATTAAATTAAGCAAAGGGAAATTTTGCATATTATTAGTGAAATCATCAATCTATTGGACTTGAGGAGTGAAAGCAGAGGGTAAATAGACAAAGAAAATTGAGAAACAGATTGACATTAGGGTTTCAGTGAACTACATAATTCGTATGTCATTTTGTGATCAATGTTGATCTGATTTACATTTGTTTGATTGCTATGGACATATGATTTTGATAACTTTCAATTGATTGTGCGTGGGTTCCAGCCATAATATATGTGGTCTTGAAAGAGGGAAAGATAGGGGGTGGGGGATCCTATGTTGATTTTGTGGAAAAACATAATTTTTTTTGAACTATATGATTTTTTTTTTTAAAAATAAATAGGCCGACATTTGCCAACTGGGAATGGATCAGCGAAAAGTGAATGTACTTGCGAGAGAGTACTGTGATGACATCAAGAGGAAAAACAAGCCTATTATTTTGTCACACCGTATATTCCTATTTCTTTATACTGGCTATTTCTCTATTTATTTTTGTATCCTGTAACATTTTGTGTATAGTTGTGTGGTAGGGTGCATGTAAATTGGTATCAAATTGCCATTTAGGGGGTTGCATTGTGTTTTTTTATTAGTTGCACATAGCATAAGGATATAGTCAATTATCAAACTAGGTTAACCTTAGATTTATTCTGCCATCATGTTGTAGGCTGAAGTGAATTTGAAGATAAAGAAAGCATACTGTCTTCCAGGTATTGTGGAAGGGAATCCTTGCTTGGAGTATGTGAAGTACCTCATTTTACCTTGGTTTAAAAAGTTTGAAATAGAGCGCAGTGCAGAGAATGGTGGTGATAAGTAAGTCATAAGGATTTTATTATGAAAGCTTTACTTATTTTATTTAATTAATGCTAGGACATCTGCCTTTTCACCTTATTCAACCCTTGCATCTTGTTGAAAGTGCGTGCTCCTTAAATTAGTACAATTGCTTGAGCTATTTTTCCAGAATCAGTTTTCATTGGGACCTTAATTGCTAGGACCTTAATTTGATTGGCCCACATCCTTTAGGGTATGTTTGGAACTGGCCCATCCAAACATAGGGTGAATTTTTTGGAAGGGTGGAGCTATTGCAAAGTATGCTCAAGGGAGTATGAGAAGCTTTAGGTGAGATTCTATGTGTAAGGTATTGTGTGAAACCTAGAGGGAGTATGAGAAGCTTCTGCTTTAATTTGTCTGCTCATAAACTAACAAAAAACACAAGCCCTCTCAAAAGGCTGTGCAGGACACACATATTGATGTACATTTTAGTACACTTTAGTCTCTGCATATTGATGTACATTTTAGTACTTTGGTTGAAACCAAAATGATTATGTAACATATAGTTAATGGAGTTGAATTTGGAGGCTTTTTTGTTCTACGTAACTTATACCAAGATGGGTCATGATCTATGATTTTAGTGTACAACTTGAATTGAAATAAGGTTTCTTGTGCTCAATCCTTTTGGCCTGGCATGTGCCATCACGAGTGAATTCGCTTATTGATTGCACATTACATGCGTTAAGAGTACAACTCTATCACACTGTTTTATTGCATTTAGTCTACAACTGTGTCATATTGTTTTATATATAAATTTAGGGTGCCACCAAAAGATTTTGATGCGAAGATAAATGCTTTGCTCCACTTGATGTTAAAAACTTAAAAACACTTGTTGACAAAGGAGCATGATTTTCCAACGAGGTCTAGCTCAAATGTTACCTCCACTTGTTAGAGCAAGGTTTTTTTTTTTTTGGGGGGGGGGGGGGGGTTGGGGTGGAGGGCTTGGGTTCAAGACCCACCAGGAGCATGTGTGACTTACCAAAAAAAATAAATAAGAGCATGGTCTTCTTGCTGGTTATTCAGTCTGGATTTTGATTTCTGGCCAGAACAGTAGTGCTGATGGCACAATGTAATTTGATCAATTTTACTTGGGTTTATTGTTCATTAATACCCCTCCCACCCCACCCAAAAAATAATAATAAATTTTTTTTTTTTCAAACGTTGCAATTTGATCAATGTGGGCATGTTTAATTTATCTTCCGCATCTCTCTTAATCATTGGGAACAGATTTTGCTGAAGAAGATTTTGATAGAGTCAAAAATTGACAAGGAACCAGGAAAAGCCCAGAGCCTTCCCCTTTTTCCCAAAGAGGAGGAGATGAATGAGGAAGAATTTGATAAAATGATGGAAGAACGCTACAAGGATGGTTCTAATTTCGTCAGATATGGCGAGGATGATTTTGAGAACAAAAGAGCAATTGATAGAAATAATATTATACCTTCTGCCAGAGATCCAACCATCTAGAAAGTTAAATGCATGGTGTGGTACTCGGAGTATTGTTTTGATAATTCACAATGCCTATTTTAAAACTTATCTTTCCCTTGTGTTCAGCTTTCCATTGTGTTGTGTTTGATTGAAACTCGTTGACTGTAGGTTGGACGTGAGAGGAATTCAGCTTTTTGTCTTATGCAGAAGTATGTAGACTTGAAATCATTAGGTACCAAACTTCAGATAATATCTGCATTTGTTCTTGATCATATAAAGGGTTGTATTTACATTGAAGCTGACAAGCAATTTGATATTATTGAGGTAATGTATTTTTGCATGTTGGATAATCTGATAATATTGTGATTGCCAGTGCTAGTATAGTTTCTCCTACAGCCAATGCTATTATTAGTACCTTTTGGGTCTCTCATTGTCTTTGCAACACTAAAAACATGAACCCTTTTGCCTTTTTTTATTTGCTATACCCTTTTTCTTATCACTATAAATAAGTAGATTCCAATTGAGTTTGTTACAATCAAATTTTGGTTTAATTGGAAATCTAGTTGTTTAGAAGTTGTGGTGCTGTGTGTTAAAAATCAGAACATCCTTTGGCTATGTGTCTTTCATTCTGGAAAAGAATGGGGTTGAAGATTCATGGCCAAAGGGAGAGCAGGAAAAAACAAGGCTATAGCCGCGTTTTTAAAATGGGGCCATAGTAATGGGCTGAAGCCGCGTTTTTAAAAACGTGGCTTCAGCTCACAACTATGGCCGCGTTCGAAACGCGGCTAATCTCTTTTCCAGGCAATCAATATTTGACCTATGGCCACGGCTAAAAAAACGTGGCCATTGGTCCCGGCCTAGAGCCACGGCTAAAAAAACGTGGCCATAGACTCCTCAAGGCTATAGTTACGCATTTTAGGCCATGGGTAAAAACGCGGCCTAAAAAAACGCGGCCATAGACCAAATCGTCTTATAGCCACATTTTTCTGACCTATAGCCACGTTTTAAAAACGCGGCTATAGAACCTTTTTTTTGTAGTGCCCACACCAATTTCGTTTGCTCTCTCTCTCTCTCCATATATAAGCCGACTTTCTCACTCTCCCAAGTCTAGATCTCCGTCTTTTTTCTAGTTTTTCTCGTTCTTCAATTCATTTTTGTTGATCAGTCTCTCTTTTATATCAGTATATTCTTCAAAAACATGTCCAGTAGTACTACAACTACTACTACTGAAGCACAAGCCGATGACAAGAATGTTAATGCATTGGATTTGGTGCAAGAATTGCCACCACCGCCGCCGCCAAATTGGCAATATAACATGTCGTTATTTGCCTTGAATGCACAAGGAGAAGAGCTTTTTTCGTCTCTTGAAGTCCAAAACTCCTCGCCACGTTCAAATTCGGTTCTCTCTGACTTGCCGTTAGAGACAACACCACCACCCAATGAAACCATTTCAAACAATATTGCTGCAGTGGAAGAACAAGAACAAGATGATGATGATGATGGTGTTGTTTGTTCTGTTTTCATGGATATGGATTATGACCCTCGTTTTAGTGCTCATCGCAATCGTTTTCATGACGGTCGTTTTACTAACCGTCATACTTATTTCATGATAATGGAAGATTCTGATGATGATGATGATGATGAAGAGGGAGTGAGGCCAGCAAGTAAAGAATCAAAAATGGGATTGGAGGTGGTGAAGATTGACAAAGGGATGGTGGGCTTGGCTGGTGAGGTGTGTGCAGTGTGTTTGGATGAGTTTTGTGTCGGGTCGGAAGCGCTAGAAAAATACCATGCTCACATACCTATCATCAATACTGCATTGTTAAGTGGCTAGAGAAGAGTAATATGTGTCCAATGTGTCGCTATAAGGTGCCTTAGTTTTCATTTTGATCTCAAATTTATTTGTGTTTTAGCTTGTTCTGATCATTATATGTTGTCTTCCATTTTTTTTTCCAATCATGGATCAATTTTAGTTGCGTTGAAGGACAATTCCTAATTGATATTACTTATTGATTACCTGATCTGATTAGATTGATCATTTTTGTGAGCAATAAGTATCTTTTTTTTATATCTGTTTTGTTTTGTTTTGTTTTATGGAGATAAAAAGTGTCTATTTGTTTTATGTTGTCAAGTGAATTGAAAGAAAGTAGAAAACTATGTCCCAAGGTTTTGGATCCTGTACTTTATTGGTTCAACAATGCTACATATCATGTAATGGACTGGCAATATTATCCTTTGCCCGGGTTCTAAAATTCTGAAGGGGAAACATATATGAGTTTCTTTGTTTCAGGTTTAATACTGATATTTTAGCAACAAATCCAGTAAATCTAAGTAGAGTGCTCGGCCTATTGATTTTTTTGGTAAAGGGAGCGTGTGCGATCTATTGTCTCCAGCTATTGGGAATCCCATTTCCCTACCAACCCAAGATATGCTTATTGGGCTCTATGTATTAACGAGCGGGAATCGCCGAGGTATTTGTGCAAATAGGTATAATCCATGTAATCGCATAAATTATCAAAATGAAAAAATGGATGCCAATAGCTATAAGTATACGAAAGAAAAAGAACCCTTTTTTTGTAATTCCTATGATGCAATTGGAGCTTATCGTCAGAAAAGAATCAATTTAGATAGTACTTTATGGCTCCGGTGGCAACTAGACCAACGCGTTATTGCTTCAAGAGAAGCTCCTATCGAAGTTCACTATGAATCTTTGGGTACTTATCATGAGATTTATGAGCACTACTTAATAGTAAGAATTATAAAAAAAGAAATAAAAAAGAAATTCCTGCTGTTGTATATCCTTGGCTTAATTCTGCAGGAAGCTATTATTTGGAGGAAGGTTCTCTGTTGTAGTCATCATGTCCCTTAGGTTGATGAATCATGCTCAAATTTGAGCAGTTTCAAAATAATCTACTTTTACATTGCAGCTTTATCTTCAATACATTTTCCCTCCGACCATAGATCTTAATTGATTGTTCTTCAATCGGCCCTCACTCTTATACCTCCCATGCTCACATTATCTAAAAATAATATATTTTGGGTTTATGAAAACCAATGAAACAGAAATACACAACCACATGGAAGAACACGATTTATAATATCTTGGCAGATCCAAATATATGTAACAAATTATCAAGGATTCAGTACAATACACTGATAAAGCAATAAAAAAAGGCATACAAATAGGAAGAACCAAACCAAATTATTTAACATAATATGCTTCCAAGAAGATTTAACATGAGAGAAAGACAGAACCATAGACAGAGTAGGCTTAAGCCCAAGCACAAGAAAGCAACCGGGAAGAAAACCGACACCCACATCATTCACCAAGAGTCCAAGGCCTTTATGTAGTAATAGTAGAGGCTCTTCGGTTCATTTGAAATGGTCTTACTCTAGTTTGAAGGAGACATTAATTCCTTCCATTTCCAATACCTGATGTAGTTCTGATCTTCATCTTGGCACGATTAATATATTCCGAAAAATGATCATTAGCATGATCCTTTTTCTTTGTATCATAAGCATCATCTTGTCCAGAGGTATTGTGCCTGCCACCAACATTTGTGACAGTCCTGATGATCTTCTTTGCTCGATTAATGTAATCAGAAAAAGTTTTATTATCTACTCCCGGATTCTCACCTTCTTGTTTAACTTGTTTCTCCATGTTCACAAAATGATGTTGCCCCTCACCATCGAGTGCTTTTGCAGGTGCCTCTAACTTGGGCTTGTGCTTCTCCTCAACTACTGAAGTAGCCTTGACTTCTTTTTTAACTTGCTGCTCCATGTTCACACCATGATGTTTCCCCTCACCATTCAGTGCTTTTGCAGGTGCCTCTAACTTGGGCTTTTGCTTCTCCTCAACTTCTGAAGCACCCTTGACTCCTTGGCCATTATTTTGTCTCTTAAGCATGGGGTTCTCTTGCACTGGAACAAGGGGTGGTTTAAAGTTATCCTCTTTCATTGGAGAAATTTTTCTCACTGGACTGATGTTTTGCATAGGCAAATATGGTGTTGCTGACCTCCCTTTCACAATTGGAGAATGCAGGCCAGAATAATCAAACTCAATAGGAACCTCATCTGCTTTGGTCCTTTCATGAGATTTGAGGTGTTGGGAACCATCTACCAACTTGGGATGTTCATGAGCAGCCAGTGTGGTTTGGATATCAATGGTTCTCCCGTGATGATTATGGATTGGGAGAGAAGAATTTGGAATAGAGGAGGCAGGACTAGAATCTCTTTGGCGACTTAAGAAGCGACGAATTGGACAATCACTCATTGCACCACGGATTTTCTCACACATACCCGGAGATTTTGAGCTATCTTGATTGTTCTCCATAGATGTTTATGGAAAAATTGAATGAGTTTGGTGTTAGCTTTGGTTGACAGTGGAAAGCAGTGCTCTGTGAGGGCTTGGGAAGCCTCTATTTATTTGACAACTAGGGAGATTGAAGAGACCATAAAAACAATATAGTAAGGATGGTGCTATTAAAATTAAGGGAGCACCTTTGCTTGATCCTTGTGTGAAACTAACTTTCATTAGTAGCTAGAGTGATTGAGGAAGTTTGGCTAAGATTCCTATTCAGTGAGAAATCCCATATTTTCCAACTGATGTGATGTTTGGGATCATATTCCCAACCTTTTTGTTGCTCTCATTTTCTCCATAAACAGGAATCTTACGAGTACAACTAATACAGCACAAGCCATTACGTGATTCGAAAATCTCTAGCTGTTACACAAAGTCACAACCACAACTTAATATGGTAAAAAAATTGGTTTGGATCCAGTGATACTGGAATTGGATTCCATTACTATTGAAGTTTGACGAATAAACAAAGCTTTGCTGCAGTAATCTTCTTTGTTTGTTATGCTACTACACCAAAATCCTGATTCCACAAATTATTATTGAAATCTGAAAAGAATCAAGAAACCTATTTGTCAAAATGCACCTCTCTGTAAGTAGCGTATGGTCTGGAGAGGAAGGGAAAAGGTACTTTAACTGGAACTCGCTTGAAAACTTTCTAGCTCAAAGCAATATGCTTCTTAGAAATCACATAATATAAAATTGTTAGAGCCGACACAACTAAAGCAGAAGTTCCACAACTACAAAGTGAAATCTTATACAGATTATAAACACTCTAATTCATTTTGACGAAGTTTAAGTTGATTTTTCATTTATTTTATTCTATTCCTTATTTGCAATATATCAAGATATTATACTGATCCTTAAACACTTCATAAACAGATAGTTATATAATCTTTCGGGAGTAATCACATTAATTTATTAAATTCATGGTGAGACCCATTATTTATATGAGATGGGGGAGTATAATATCATTATACACCCAAAACATTGTATAATTTTTCCTTTTAGCTAGGATGTCAATAGGTTGGGTTTGAGAATTTTTCATTCTGTTATTAGTTTGCAGTTTATTCAAATTTAACCACCACATCACCAAATTTCCTTCATCTTAGAAGTTATGATTATCATGCTTGACCTTAGTTTTACATTTAGTCCTGAAATTTCAATTGCATAAAAAGATCTAAATCTGAATTGTTCAGGCTCACAAATCAGCTTAATACAAGCACGAAGAATCATTACAAATAAACAACGATGAAGCAATTACCTTGTGGATTATTCTCTTGGCATCTAAAACTGTCTGGCAGAAGGATTTTTCAGTGTCAAGATAAGTCCCAACTCCCAAAGTCCAAATTAGGTTTGTTTCAGTTGTTTTAGTTAATAAAACTCACTGAGAATCTAAATTGAAATGATTTTGAAACTATAAAGTATACATTTCTGCAATGAGAACTTCAAGATAAATTTAAAACTATGGTCAAACTTTAGGTGTATTATGTAATTACCCTATATTTATGTTCTTGATAAATCTCATGCTGTTAGCAACATCCATCCACTTGGTGACAATTTTTATCCCCCCCCCCCCCCAAAAAATACTCTTTGTGACAAAGACATACAATTTTGGTATATTACTTTACTCCTATAGTTAGACCATGCTTCAATCGTATATATTATAAAAATAATAAAAATCCCAGACAGAGTATCATGTACTTGGGCATCATGGTAAGGTGGCCGCAAAAAAGAGAGGCACAAAGTAACTAAGGCATCTCCATTGGCAGCCCAAAACAGAGACAATAGTCAAGGCATAAAAAATTCTATGAATCACATCAATTTACAGGGTTGTCTAGCTGTAAATTATTTACAATTCAGAAGAGCCTAACAATATGCTTATCGATGAATAATCTACATTGTAATCACGTGGGGACCATTTCTCCGAACTGGTGTAGATTTCAAACTTGCTAACAGAAAGCTGTAGAGAAGGCTTATTACAATTTTTACCCCATTTAGCAAAAAACTCTCATGATGAAGGAAACTTTAGGCCTTGAGATTCCTACATGTGAACTACTATCACTCAAATCTGAGCATCTGGCATGGTTGCTAGAACCTCAATGGCGGAATGTCTTCACTACCTGCTCAATTCGCCGCCGGCAAAGAGGACAGTTGGTCAAGTGTGAAGAGCATGTTATACAACAGCACATATGACCGCACCTGGAAATTATAAGCAATAGGTCATTTGTTAAATTTGATTTTTGAACTGTCAAGCAAGTGAAACAACACTAAATAAGGATGAACATAAGAATTTTCAAGATAGCAAAGCTAAATGTTGATTTGGTCATGTCTTTATATATGAGTCTAGATCATTTGATGCACTATACATCACACATTCACATTCTAGAGGCAATCAGTTTGTTGAGAGCCATGTGCTTTTTATATTCTTGGCAACCTTGCTTTTTCTTCAAAAATAGTAAAAATTTAATCTTTTGTTATATAAATAATTATATAGATTATGGAGACCATATTGTGTGAAATATAATCAAGTCAAAAGTACCACCCCCCATCCCCAACCCCACAAAAAAAAAAAAAAAGGCAGTCAGCTCAACATACTAAGAAAATGTGTGTGGTATCCATCCTCCCACAGCATCTGTGGTGAGTGGTCACAGGGACAGAACAAGCATAGGTAATCATGTTTTAGACAAACCCATACAGTCATGCATGGCTAATGGTCCACCTAGTCAATCAGACTTAACTGGGATATGAAAGTGATGAATTAGCAATGAATCAAGAAATTGTTCATAAATTGATGCAAAAGCTTGCAAAGAAAAGAGGGAACTTCCTTTTATTCTCAACATCACCACATCCATCAATAAAAGATTATAGGATAGAAAGAAAAATATAAATGGCAGTGGCTCACAAGATTGACATCTAAATAATTCCTTTTTGCCTAAAATAAGGAAAAAAAATATTTGGTTTTCTTACGGAACAAAAACAGCATTGTACTCCTGCTCGAGACATATGACACATATATCTGGCATTAGACGGTCTCTTTTAGCACCATCTGACTCATTGTCAGCCTTTTCATTTAAACCTGAAATGAGTTGCAACTTTCAGTACCATATTGAAACAAGAACAGAATATGAGTAAGTTACATAGTTTAGACATGCAACACTTTTACCTTCATTTTCTTGCCCTGATCTCTTGGCAGCGGCAGCAAGAACCCTGCATGTTATAACATTCCCATTGGACATGAATTGATCAGTCACTCTAAGTTGTTTTCAGTTTCCCAATAAAAATTATAAATACTAGTACAAAATACCTTCTCTGCAATTCAGAACGTCGCCTTCTTTCCATGAAATATTGGATAGTGCGCTTAGCAATGAGATAGAAACCAAACACCGTCAAACCCATAGATGCATACTTATACCACCTGTTAAGTAAATTAATTAGATTAAAATAATTAAAAGAATGGGGGAAAAGTGTGCAGGTATATACAGACAGAAACACCACCTTGCCCACTTCCCAAGATTAGCTATGAGCTGGTCAATAGATTTGGGAGAAACATAAAATGGCCCTTTATGGGGTCGTTGAATGCGTATTGTTCCAACATCATCTTTTACAGCCTGAAAATCAATTAAAACAACAAATAAATAAATATAGCAGCATAAAATCAAATCCATCAAAGACCACAAGATGTATAAAATGGGTTCTCATCTATGATTTGTAGATCTTTTCTTTGCACAAGATTTAGTGTATTGTTTAGGTCTGTTCCTATTTGATTTAAATTTCATGCTCTAATGTGTTAGAATCTAAGATTCATGAGTTTTTCACTTCTCTTTTTCATTTTTTTTTTCCCTTTTTCCTAGAGGATCAGACTCATGAGAAACAAAGTATTCTGCTGCATGTTTTTCTGATAAGATTACAAAATAGTTCACCACAAAGGGAATGAAAGACCCAAGTTTACCATATAAATGATCACTTTGCCAAGTGCTAGCTCATGCATGGAACCATTATTTAGCCATTTGTGAAAACAAGACAATGTTTCTTTAATATCAAAGAATTAATAATACATGCATTATTGTATAGCCATGTGTTGACTAAGCAATCTATAAGAGCCACCAAATTGAAGCAGATTGAGTTAAACTGAAAACACAACTTAGAAGAAACAAATAATGCAATTTTATCACACACAAAAAATAGACAAAATTCTAATTGAAAAAAAAAAAAAAAAAAAAAAAAAGAGGAGAGAAAAAGGCTTAATCTATTCATCTAGTTCTTGAGTACATGATGATATAATATAATCCATTTTTTTTATATGTAATCGAAGTTTTATTGATAAGAAAAGTACATTGTGTTTACGATAGTAAACCCATTGCACTTGAAACGAATACAACCAAAATCAAAGAGAAGAGCTAACATAAGTTAAAAAATCAGACATGGTAATACAATGCATAAAACAACTGAACCCTAAGTTGACAGTGCTTTTCTCCTTCAGTTTTTTTTTTTTTTTGATAGATAACGAAAAATTTCATTAATAAAAAATAGCCAACCCGAGTACATTGAGAATGTACTATGGGGGCAAAAATCAAGAACCAAAATTACAATGATCAAGCAAAATAGGAAGGGAAAAACAAGAAAAATGCGACAGAGCCACACTCCAATCAAAGAGAGTATGTAAGAATTCATAATTATATTCTAGTGCTCATACCTCACCAACAACAGTCAAGGAAGTACCAGTTGGAAGTACTCGTTCAATTCGCTTGACTCCAAGCATCTAAAAAATGTAAACTTCATCACATTAATTGACCCAAAATTTTGCCGGTGTCCTCAATCACAAAGGGATAAATTGGTGAACAAGGCATACCTTTAGGCCTTGGAGATAGTCTAATGTTCCACGTACCAGGGATCTTCCTGACTCTTCAAAAACCTCACTTCCAACTGGTAGTACAAAACCTGATGCATTTCGAGCTCCCACCACAAATACACGACCAGTTCCATCATCCTGACAGATGAACCAAGGAGCCACCAAGAAATAAAGTAAGTCAAAACTTAAATTTTAAATGAAAGTCAACATCCTTCAACAGAGCAATTAAGGAAAAATAAACTTAGGAGACCAAACCACACACAAAGATGCAACTTCGGGGCGGGGGGGGGGGGGGGGGGAGAGAGAGAGAGAGAAAGAGAGTCTATTACCAGATACCATGGAACCTCTTTACTCATGGACAGCATCAAAGCAGAATCCTGTATCCATGACCCAGCATCATTGTGTTTCAAAAAATGTTGTTCTGCCTGAAATAGATATCAATATGATTGTTACATATGGATTACAAATTGAGAGACAAACCTTAATTTTCTTATAAATATATATATACGTATGTTATGATCTTTGAATTAATAAATGTGTACCGTTTCCTCTACTATAACACCCCGTAAACCACTGAACTCACAGCTGACCGGGGTTTCAGAGCCAACTCTTCCAGAAATTGTGACAACCAAAGGTAATATACACTCAGCATCCAATAACTGAGCTGAAAAGCGTAAGAACACAAAACTCATCATTAAGGAACATATCAAACCAGCCTAATCACATTAGTTATGAAATAAATCAACCCCAATAGAAGTTCAAAACCAGAGTACATTTAAAAGCCTATATCTTAATTCTTCAGCACCCTAAGAAGATGGCAAGAAAACTCATCATTAAGGAACATATCAAAGCATACTAATCACATTAGTTATGAAATAAATCAACCGCAATAGAAGTTCAAAACCAGAGCACATTTAGAAGCCTATATCTTAAGTCCTCAGCACCCTAAGAAGACAGCAAGAAAATTCTCATATTTTCTTATTTATTTATAAAATTAAAGGCGCCCATGCATGTAGTGGGTTTTGAACCCAAGACCTCACCCTCCACACATTCTTAAGGGAGAAGGAAGTGCAATTTGGGCTAGAGCATATTGGCAAAGATAGTTGGAACAAGTCACAAATGATATGGTTAAAATTACGAAAGAATCATAATATTATTATACTACAATTAAACATCACCAAGCAATCTCAGTAATTCTTTCTCAAGGACAACAAACTTATTCTAAGATGACTTGTTAATATAACCAGTAATCACTTACCCAAAAAGCATAACTAATAATCGCCTTTTCATGTTCTTCACTAAAAGACATCATACTGCAGCCCAGCACATAAATAAAGTGGGAGAAAGAGTGTGATTGGAGCAATTCCAAAAATACTTTGAAGGTCTAATGTGCCTAAAACATCAGTGAGTAATATTACCAAAAGATTGATAATCTCAATCAAGAGATCACTTCTACAAGAAGTTTATTTATTTTTAAAATTTTGCATCATATATAAACTTATACATACATGAAAATGGCACTGATCACATTTCACTGTAGAAAGACATAAAGTACCAACAGAACTTGTATAGACACAACTAAGTTCTCATATTTTATCACAAAGACGCGCTATCTGCATATCATGAGCAAAGTTCCAACGTTATATAATCCTTACAGAAACTAATTGGGCAACAGATTCTATGAGTAAACTTGACAAGTATACTTCACAACAAATCAAAAAGAACAAATGAGCAAATCCACAAACATGACATTAAAATGAATAATTTTTTTCTGAACCCACTCATATGGAGGGAGGAAATGCCATTGGAGTTAGAGCTCACTGGTAGCTTGGAAACAAATTCTATTCTCATTGAAGGTTTGAAAACCCAAAATACATCAATCTAACACACTAGCAGTTTGTTTAGATATTTCTATTTAAGGTGAAGGATTTGAATTTCAAATTTTACTTTAAATGACTTGAATAGAATATGAAATGACAAATCTTCTTCTTCTATTTCTACTATCGAAATTTATTTATGAATTTGAGCTTTATTAATATGACAAAACTACAAACACAACAATCTTCACCACTTGTTAAGATGGCACATTGTGATTAATGCAAAATCATTTTCACTTGACTACCAATAACATCACTTTTATTGTACACCAATCACAACCTACCAACCCAGCAATTGTGAAATATGTTATCTTCAGACTTAATTTTCATTAACAAGTGGATATAAAATGATTAGATGTTAGATAACAATTCAAATTGATAATATCACCAAAACCCGAATCATCATGTTGTTTAGTTATATCAACCAATTTACACTAACAACTATACTTCAAAACTATTGATTTTCAATCCTCAAAACTCAAACACAACCTAAACAAATGTAAATTTAACATCCACAAGAATCATTTGTATAATTCAAAACACATTGTAACAACAAAAACAATATAAAAAATTGAACCCTCCAGTTTCCAAAAAGGCGCATACCCAATTCCCTCAACTGATTCACACGAGCCACTGACTTTAGAAGCACTGCATCCCTATCATAAAATTCCAAAAACAAATGCATCAAAACCACATTTAAAAAAAAAAATAGAAATAAAGAACACCCATTACAAGCAATTGCCAGGTTAAGCAATGTATGTGAACAAATTAGCAAAACCTAAACTAATTATTGACTCTAATTATTTTCAAATTTGAATAAACAGATAAAACAATTAGGGCTACAATTAAGCATGTACCTTCCACTGCTTCTTCCAAGAAGGTACAGAGCAGCTGCACTCAAACAGCAACTGATTCCACCCCATGGAATCATCATCTTCAATCAAACAAAACCCTAATTTCACCGCACTTTCACCAAAACTTATTCATTTCACCGCAAAATAAACGCACAGAGTAGCTATTAAGAAAATTCTTTTCGTTTTTTTTTTTTTTGGTTTTCTGTTTGTTTCTCGGGAAAATTTAGAGAGAGAGAGAGAGAGAGAGAGAGAGAGAGAATTGGATGCGAGGAGTAAAGTGGAGAAAGAGTGAGTGACAGGGCTTTGTTGCTTGGGCGTTTGCTAAAAGATGCGCTGATTGCGTGTCCATCACTTATCCTGCGCACACTTTGATTTTGTTTGTAAACGACGGTCGTTTTCTGCTATATACTCTATAAATACATTTTCAGGGTTAACGATAAATTTAAGTGAATTTTTTAAAATATTTAAATATCAATTTAATATTATTTATTTAATTCTATTATATATTCTTTGTCTAAAATATGTTCTTGATTTAACAGTGTAAAATTATTAATTAAGTTTTTTTAATTTAGGTTTTATTAACATATTTTCACTATTGTTTATAATTAATCCACTAAACGATCTTACTCGATAAACTATTGACAACTTTTTTTGTTAAAAATTTTAGGATTTCAATAATGTTTGGGGTATATATTTATTTTGACCTTGTTTATATTATGTTGCTCCTTATTGGCTTTTTTTTTTATAATAATTCAATAGTTAGAAATGACGTATTTAAACCCTTGCCATTTTTGTTAAAAACACTAGAACATGCCAGCTGAGAAATACTGTTGTTGGCCTTTTTAGAACAAAACACAGTCCTCAAATCCATTCATCTCACCATTAGTATCCTTTTTGTGGGGTAGAAATAATGGCATGTTAGGTTTGCAATTAAACAATAAAGATCTTTTGCAATCTTAGGAATGGAGGTCTTGACAATGTCTATTAGGCAATCTGCTATATATCGACCTCAATCACAAAGTTTTGTAAAGTATTTAAGATAAAATTATCTGACCTTTTCTTTTTCTTTTTTTGATAAAATTATCTGACCTTTTCTTGACATATGTTCTAAGATGTTGATCAAATCTTTTCTTGACATATATTCTAATACATGTTGTGATTAACATTTCTTCCCATCTATTATATGTTTGAATGATGCATTTAGCATGGACTCCTTTCTTTTTTCTATTATCTATGAGACTTTTTGAGAGTGATATCTATGCTCCAAAGTCCAGACTCTCATTGATCAATCCATATTTTCTCACCAACAGGTAATCAGAGTGTGTGTGTGTGTGTGTGTGTGTGTGTGAGAGAGAGAGAGAGAGAGAGAGAGAGATCTCACAACACGTGGAATCCATATATTGATGGAACTCAAGGAAAGCTAAAGACACAAAACTCAAGTGACGCTCAGCCCACTTTGTATGCGTTAATGTCTAATACTTGAGAACAATTATCTGAGTTAAGAGAAATGGAACAGGACTTCTACAAATGCATCAACATGGAAATGAAAATACTGGAATGCATAGAAGTGAAATCCAAGAAAAAATTAATGTATTAGGAGTAAGAACAGGCTTGCTTATTAGTGAATTTGATATTTAACCAAATAAAAATTACAAGAATCAAACAACGTTGTTTTACAACTCATATGGTAGATCGTGCAAGTTTATATAAGTCAATAACAATATCAGGTTCTTATGCAAATGGCATTTAAAAAAAATTATAATCCTTAGAAGAAAGCAGTTTTAGTCATTTACTAATGCAGGAAGAGGGAACCTGCTAATTATATTGATTTGGTCATTGAGGCTTCTATATGGCATGTCATGCGGGGAAAAATTATTGTAAAAGTATTTAGATTTTAGACTGCCACTTCAATCAAAGTACTTAGGTTGTGTTTGGGAACTTAAATTTGGATTTAGATTTGAATTTGGATTTGGAATCAATAAATTTAAAATAAGCTTGTAACTCATACATATGCATGTGATACATTAACAAATGAGCATAACTAAATACGTATTAACTTTTTACCAAATTTATATATAATGCTTGTATATTTGAAAATATAAATTAGTTAGTTATAAAATAAATATAAGTTCATTTGAAAAAAAAAAAAAATCATTTAAATTGTTATCTATTAAATTCTCAATTTTAGTTTGTCCAAGCACTATTTGTATAATAATAATAATAATAATAATAATAATAATAATAATAATAATAACTAGTCGCTAACCAGTGCAATGCACGGGAAAGTTCTTATAGGGTTAACTTGCACAGTGAAGTCGTACCATGGCTACCAGAGTTTGTTCCTAAGGTTGGACTCAAAATTGTCAAAAATGGAATTTTGAGCTTTTCAGGGGCCAATATTTTAGAGCATCTTGCTAGCTCTTTCATTGAGGAACTATGTCATTTGAGACAACAAAGTAACTATTATGAGAATTTGATGAAAAAATTCTATATTGCATTGAAAGAAAATGAAAGTACATCAAGTATTTACACAAAGTCTGAGAGTAACTAACTTCTTACTAACTCCACAATATACAAATCTAGCCTCTACAACCAATCAGATTAATAAACGTGTATATAAATAATAACTATGAATTAATCCTAAAGTACAGGTAGTATAGTTGTTTTAAATATAAACACTGTCGTTTATATAGTCACGACTACAATTCTTCCATTGCTCTGTTCTGATACTCTACCTCTCTGCTTGAGTCAATAGCTACAATCCAAACTTACTCGACCTTCAACATCAGTCCTTGATCTTGTCCTTCTGATAACTACGAAACATCATTGGTTTCTTTGTCTCAATGGAATTGTCCAGGTTGGTGTAAAGATTGACAAAAACACAAGGACTTAAAAGAAAATACTGACCTCTTTACATAGATATGGAGAGTGCCACCTAATTGAAAATAAAAAAGTAACAAAACCCAGAAAATGAAAATTCCTAATAACAATCCAAGTAGAATTTGATCTTGTAGGTGTATACTTCTTTGACCCACATGAACTGCACTTGCACATAACTCTAAGATGGGGGGAAAATAAAATAATAAAGAAGCATCTTAATGAATCTTTCAACAAAACAAACAGAAAGTTGCTGTAAGGATTGCATAAGAAGAAAATGAATGTAGTGGTGAGAAAGGAGTGCATAAAGGTCCTACAAGAATATTAAAGAAAAATATGTCAACGTACATGTAATATTTAAAAATGAGTTCAAGGCTTACATATGAAGGTTTGGAATATATGTTCCTTCCATGCCATTGCACTCCACAGCTAACTTCTCAAGTAGAACATTTTGTCCACTATTTTCTAAAGACCGACTTCAAAAATTGTCACAAAATTAGGCTTAAAACCTGATGATAAACTCCTTAGTCTATAAAGTCAAATATACAATTGCCCCAAAAATCAACTAGAGGGAAAAGAATTGCACACACACAAAAATAGGACAAACATACTTCACATTTGGCTGGTATTTTTTTGAAGCTTTACAATCCGTGTAATAGTAATCTACATTCTCTAGATCCTTTAAACCATACACAAGTCAGTGAATAAACACATATATGACAGGAACAGAAATTAACATCACAATTCATAAATCAAGTGTATTAAGCACACCTTGAAAAGCTTGCTGGAAATATTCTCACACTCAGCATATACCCAAACATTACAACCCCATCACAACACACTTGATCAACATCGCTGAAAGCACAAAACATTGTAGAAGCTTACCCAAACTGTCTTTAACTAACCAAATTCCCCTAGAGTTCTATGTACTATCTACATATAGAAAGAAGTCAAATGCTGCACTGTTGAAGATCCAAGCCAACATATCAATTTTGTATGTGTATATATATACACTATGAGGAAGAAAGATTCTCTAGTAATCCCAAATGAAAGACTGAATCTTATCCTGGAAAAGTATATATGATTTTGATTTAGAATCACCATAGTGGAACAAAACAATTCACATTAATGTTCCTATAAAACTGAACATGGGGTTCACTTCATTATGATATCTAGAAATTGAACAGTACATTTATAAAGCTAATATGTAGTGAACATTGCATATATCTCAGACAAAAAAATTAAGAATCAAACATACCAAAGAAGAATGAGCAATTTACATAATTACAACTACCGCGGTGGAACAGCCTAGTTTCTCCATCAAAAAGAGTTCCTTTTGCCCGGTTAAAAGCAGAGAAATCAGCACATAATTCGTCTTCACCCATTACAACCAAAGACATGTCGCTTTTGTAATGCCCGTTTGTTCCATCAAGAGACATCTTCGATGTGTTGCAAGGATGGAAAAATATCCCTACCCAACACCCCAGTTTGTCCTGAATTTATGGAGTTCATTTGTGAGCAAACACCACGAGGCAGACATTTCAGGCAATATATATGGCTTTACAACAACATGTTTGCATTTACCTCAATGAGTGTGCACATGGATGAAAGCGTGGCCTCGAATAGTCGAGGAATATATACATTTCGTGCCCAAGGTGCCATCGATCATAGAATCGGTAATCTTTTACCACATACACCTCTAAATGTGCGGCATATACAATTTTATATCTACGACACCGATCTTGAAATACAACGCATAATGTCTCAATCTGTAGAAGCTCACGAAGATACTGTGCGGCTTATTCAAAGGATCTTAGACATGCATAACCTATTTGTGGAGAGATTTCGTCAACTATCTCGAACTCCAAATTTACATCAATGTAAACTCCTCATTAAAGAACAACCTCTAAACCAACCTCAATATTGCCTTCTTAGCACTTCCCAAGTGGCAGCTATTATTGTAAGAGGTGAAGAAGCTGGGCGTTTAAGTGGCAGAGAAATTTTGGTTCAAACATTTGGTAATAATTTGATCAATGTTCAAGATACAGCAGGATATTATGATCCATTTCAGTACCCAATACTTTTTCCATTTGGAACATATGGATGGGATATTAACATACACGACGCTAATAGAAATAAAGTGTCATGTCGCAATTATTTTACATACGTCCTTTAGGTAACAGTTTTATAATTTTCAATCTATTACTTCAAAATGCCGCTTACACTATGAAATAACTGAACCTAAATCTATTTTTACTATTGTCGAAGATTCGCCTTGATGATCTATCAATGATCTAGTATGGAGGACGCCTTTCACAACAGTATGCTGTTGATAATTATGTCAAAATTGAAACACACAAGCTTAGGTGGTTTGAGCACAATCAAGATTCTATTAAGGCGGATCTGTACCAAAGCCTACAAGATGCTTTCCATGAAGGAGAGTGTGATACTGGTAATGTAAACTTCACACTTAAAATTTACATTACTTCATTAATAGTGAATTTACATCAATATTTATTAATGGCTGAACTTTGTCATCTTATATATAGGAAATGTTGGACATAGAACCATTTTACCATCATCATTTGTGGGAAGCCCACGCGATATGATCCAACGATTTCAAGATGAAATGTCATTGATTCAAAAGTTTGGAAAACCAGATTTATTCATCATAATGACGTGCAATCCAGGATGGGAAGAAATCCAAAATGAGCTTTTACCTGCACAAACCGCTCAAGATCGTCCAGACTTGCTTGCAAGAGTTTTCGAATCGAAATTTGAAGAATTGAAAGATGATATCGTGGTTAAGGGGGTTCTCGGAAGAGTTATTGTATATGTGCCAGTCTTTGAGTTCCAAAAAAGGGGTTTATCACATGCACACATGCTTATAATTCTCGATGAAGATGATAAATTGCATAATCCAGAGGATTATGATCAGGTTGTTAAAGGAGAAATACCGTATAAAGAAGAACAACCTCAATTACATAAAGCTGTATTGAAGCATATGATACATGGTCCTTACGGAATACAAAATCCAAGATCACCATGTACAATGTAAAAAAGGATACCCAAAGCCTTTCTCACCAAAAACCTACCAAGGAAATGACTCATATCCTGTTTACAAACGATTTGATACTAATAATCCCGTGCCATTGAATGATCATTGCAGGATTATGGTAGATAACACTTAGGTTGTTCCATATAATCCTTGGTTACTGTTGAAATATAATTGTCATATTAATGTTGAAATATGTTGCAGTATCAAAAGTGTAAAATACTTATATAAAATATGTGTATAAAGGCCCAGGTCATGTCTCTATGGAAGTTAGACTAGGCCCAAATCATGATGAGGTCCAACAGTACATTGATGCAAGATGGGTATGTGCTCTAGAGGCATGTTGGAAGATATTTGCTTTTCTTATGTATTGAATGTACCCTATAGTTTTTCATTTGCAAATTCATCTTCCAGATAGACAACAATTACGCTTTAGACCACATGAGCCTATTGCTAATGTTTTGGAGCGAAGTAAAAAGACAGTGCTCATTGAATTTTTTTATATAAATATGATTGATCATGATGCATGAAATTATCTATATAGAGAGTTTCCTGAGCATTATTGTTAGGATTATAAAAACAAAACATGGATACAAAGAAGATCTTATAAAAAAAAGTAGTGGGCAGGGTTTACACTGTTTCACCATTTGATGGAGGGATAACCTATCCAACCATTTCAAGTGGCTAACAAGATTTTACGATTTATTGACTATCAATGGGATAACCTATCCAACTTTTAAGCAAGCAGTTGAACAAAGGGGTTTACTAGAGAACGATAACAGCATACAATAGTGTCTTCTTGAGGTAAGAGACATTCGAATGCCTTTAGCTTTAAGAAGATTGTTTGCAACAATATTGGTATTTTGTCTGCCAACTGGAGTAAGAGAATTGTGGAATGAGTTCTACCCATATATGGTAGAAGATTACCCATTAACATCTGTTACAACAAAGACACGTTGTACAAATAAACTTCTCAATGATTTAGAGGCGTTGCTCTTGCAACATGGAAAACACATCACGGAGTATGATTTGCCAATTTCAACTATAGAATGTGACAATGATTCAACTGTACCAAGACTCATACATGATGAGCTAACTATTCCTAATGTAGATGAAGAACTCACTTTAATTGAGAAGTTGAATAATGACCAGAGAGTTGCATATGAGACAATCATGACAGTTATTGATCGTAAGGAAAACATGATATTCTTTGTCGATGGGCCAGGAGGAACTAGGAAAACATTTTTGTATCGCACAATATTGGCAACCTTAAGAAAAGCCGGTCACATTGCAATTGTCACAGCTACATCTGGCATAGCAGCAACATTACTCCCTGGTGGAAGAACAGCGCATTTCAGGTTTAAGATTCCTTTAACTCTCGATACTTCATCTACTTGCTCAATAAGTAAACAATCAGACTTGGCTGAATTTATTAGACGTGCCACCATAATTATTTGGGATGAAGCCCCAATGATAAATCGATGTGCACTTGAATCTTTAGATAGAACATTTAAAGATATTATGGAAGTAAATTTACCTTTTAGTGGGACGGTGCTAATTTTGGGGGGAGATTTTCGTCTAGTACTTCCAGTTGTTCCAAAGGGTACAAAGGCAAAAATGATTAATGCATGCATAGTGAAGTCCCCATTATGGAAAGACGTCAAAGTATTACATTTGAAGCAGAATACGAGGTCTATCAACGATGAAGAGTTTGCTAAGTATATACAACGCATCGGTGATGGGAATAAACTATTTATAATGGATGATTTGATTAAACTACTCCTTTTCAATGGCAATGCAATGGGAGGGTCAACATTCTATATACAACTTGATTGATCAAGTTTTTCCAAGTTTGCAAGAACATGTCAATAATGCAAAATATATGGTTGATAGGGCTTTGCTAACACCTATAAATGATGGTGTTGAATAGCTTAATGCAAAGATAATTTCTCAATTCCCAAGAGATGAGTTTACGTTACATTCTTTTGATGAGGTTGAAGGAGATACGCAACATCTATATCAACAAAAATTCATAAATTCTATATCTCCAAGGGGTTTACCACCACATATATTAAGGCTGAAAAAGGGTGCTCCAATTATGTTGTTGGGCAATATAGATCCAAAAGCAAGATTATGTAATGGTACAAGATTGATATGCCGTGGATGTTTTAACAACGTAATTGACGCTGAAATTTTGACTGGACAATATGTAGGTACATGCGTTTTCTTGCCAAGAATCCCTTTGAAGACAACTAAAAATGTACACCTACCATTTGTAATGATCAGACAATAATTTCCTGTACATATGAGCTTTGCAATTACAATAAACAAAGCACAAGGTCAGACAATTCCAACTGTTGGAATTTATCGTCCTGGTCATATTTTCAGTCATGGCCAATTATATGTGGCGTTATCAAGGGGAGTCTCCCAATCTACCACAAAACTATTGGTGTAAAAAGGAACAATACCTGAGGAGGAAGGTGTTCACACAAGAAATATTGTGTATAAAGATATTTTGTTCCCTTCATCATAGGTATTAATTAACAATTGGAAATAACAGTCTTACATATAGATTTATTTTAATAATTTACAAATTAATTTGAATGGTTATGTAGTCTACGTTTTAATATTTTATTTCTTGATATTTTTTATGTATACAATTAATAGGTAACAAGAAGGATGCCTAACTCAAATGTGAGGATCGAGTCCACTATGCAAAATAATGGAGAGCATGCTGTTCCTGCTGCTCATTGGGAGAATCAAAAGGATGATCAATCAATATTAAACATGGAGGCTATTGATAACAAGGTATATTTCTTTTTAATGATATCTTTAATCAGCATCCCTTTCTATTGTTTTATATAAATTAATGTTAAAAATGTCATGCTGCGTATGGGTTAGGTTCGCAAATTGGAAATTTATTCACCTGGTTGGGGATTCACTATTCGAGCTGACACGAAAGAGCTTTGGAAAGAAGTGAAACGAGTTTTAGAGTCACAAGAATTGGAAAGGTTTGTTACGCTATTTTTTAAAATAGGAAAATAACTAATTGATAGTCTTAATTACAAACAATTTTTTTTTCTTCATTTTGAAGTTCCAAGAACGAAGACAAACAACAAATCAATGTCAAGAGCAATGAGGTTTCCAACATCCATAAGAATAAAGACAAAGGAAAAATGAAGGACAATGTGATCTCTAACACTCATGCCAATAGAGACAAACGGAGAATTAAAATCAAGGATAATGTGGTTTCCAACATCCATGAGAAAAAAAAAAAAAGAAAAAAAAACAAACCAAAAAAACCAAGGACAATGCAATTTTCAACATCCAAAACAATAAAGACAAACGGAAAATGAGAGTGAAGGACGATGCAATGATAAAGCAGGTACAAATCATTACCACATCTACTTTTTTAAATAAAGAAAAATACTTAATTACATAGTTTGGATATAAATTTTTTTTTTTTTAGAATTTTGGTAATTAAATGATAGTTCTTTAAATCCCAAGCTGAAGTAGACCATTTCACATACATGGAGCTAAGCAATATCATCACAAGGTCAGTTCAAATATTTCATTTCACAAGTTTATGCTTCATGTTTATTGTACTTATCATTATTGTGTACGTTTTAAAGTCTCTATTAATAACACAAACACACACATTTTGTATCATAGGTTCATGGCAAATGCTACTAGAAAGAAATTAGAATGTGGAACAAATAACATTGCTCCACCAACTTCTCCATCGTAGCCAGCATAATATTAATAAGTTCACATATTCCATGTTTCAGATGCAGTGAATTATTTTACAGTTTTACCTGATGTAAATATTTCACTTTTCTACATTAATCCATCAACTTTTCATAATAGCTTTTGTAAAGGTCACCACATGTATTTAACCACACATAATACTCATCATACCCTTAGGTTTTTTTGTGATTGGAAAATGTAGTAATTCCAAATTATAATAAATGCTCCAAATTAACCCTTACCCAAAAAATAGAAGAGCCTCTGAGCACACGAGTGAGCGAGTGCTCAGAGGCTAGTAGGCATAAAAATTGTAAAGCATCACTGGGTTAACCAAAAGTTAAACATTTTCAATTTTATATATGTTTAAGTCAGTAGCCCATACAATATACTAGAAATTTTTACAAATAAGAAATTCTCTGTTTTCTTTTTCTTTTTTTCTAAATATGAAATTTGATACTTATGACAATTATCAATGAGCAATTTCTATGACTGTGTTTGTATAATTATACATTCTTTAATTTAAATTTTTTCAAAATATGAAATTTGATAATTATAGTAGTTATTCATCTAACAACACTTTACTTCCACTTTCATTTTTTTAATTTTTTTCAATTTAACATTAATGCTCCATTTGTTTCAATGGAAAACCTTATGTGAATATATTTTTTCTCATTTTCTTGTATTTAGTAAAAAAAATGGGTTAAAGGAAATTATCTCTGAACTTCTCTTATTCTAACTTAATTACATGAGATATAGTTGTTTTCTACTAACATTTTTTGGAAAATGACAATATATATCTCATGCAAACTAAATAGGGAAAATAACTCCATCTCAAGAAAAGTCAAGAAATAGTTTTCCAACTCATTTTAAAGTTGCTATCAAACAAAGAAAATGAGATAGTTTTCTTGAAAATACTTTTTGAGAAATGATTTATTTTTCTCAAAATGTTAATGTCAAAACAAACAGAAATGTGATTAGAAAATCCAAATCTTCTATAAATTTTTAAAAGAGAAAGACATGCACGTTTATTTTTGTCATGGGGGGACATAACACGGATGATAGGGGCATTACATAATTAAGTAAAATGCATAATCGGGGGAGTTCAGATATCCATGCAAGTCATAAAATCCAAGCTATGTTCAAATATTTGAAATCAAAACCACCCCATTAAAATAGATTGATCAAACATTCAAGTAAAGTACAATGCATCCTACAAAACCTAATAGGTTTTGCGAAGAAACTGACCAACGATCGCCACACTTGGTCCAGCCACGAGCTCATTCCAAGCCTCATCAGATTCTTTGCCACTTTTCTTAATCACTTGTGTTGCATCAAGGCGGTGAATATTCCATCCCTTTATATCTCTGAGCCTGTAAATTTTCTCCACTTGACGACATGCTAATTTGTATGTATTTTCCTTCATTTTATTTATGGCCTTTTGGATTAACATTGCATTGGTTTCTTTGTCCAAAGAAGATTCATTTCTAAAATATTGGTCAAATTCAGGAACCCCAATTGACCTAAAAATTCCTTGTGAATAATCCACATTGGGATCAAACATTTTTCTCAACTCATCTACCATGCCATTTTCAATCATTTTATCAACCCGCTTTGATAAAAATGGGTCAAGCACTAACTTGGGCACATCCACCCAAAGGAAGCAACAATCATACTTTGATCTGAACTTGTTATCTTCATCATCAATTAGGGCCTCGATATAGGTATTAGACCCTCCAACAATGATTGGAAGGTGACCACGACTCACAATTGACTCAATGGCACGTACAACCATGTCACGAAAATGGTCTACTGTAAAATCAGCGTAGGGATCAAGTATCCCCAGCAAATGGTGTGGTACGCCACATTGCTCTTCCATGGTGACTTTGTTGGTGACAATGTCAAGTCCCTTATAAACTTGCATTTTGTCTGAGTTTATGAGTTCTGCCTTATAACGACTAGCTAGATGAACAGACAATTTTGACTTGCCAGTTCCAGTTGCTCCCATGATGATTACCACCTTTTTTTTGTGTTGTTTCTGACTGATATTCTCTTCTTTAGACCAAACATCTTGTTGGGTTACAAGCTTGCAAATGGTCCTGATCAAGTTATTGAAAAAAACGAAATTAATATAAATAAGACTATAACAAAGCGTAGAAAACAAGAAGTGAGGTTACTCTCGAAATTGACCAAAGCACATGCAAAACTAGAAACAAAGAATATGAACATGCAAATGTAGCATACCTAAGGAGTCCTACAAAACATTTTGTTATGTGTCTGAGGCCCAACATGACTGTGTTCAAAGAATGCCACTGAGTCAAAGGAAAGGCAAGGCAAGGGGTTGATTGGGCTTGTTAATGCGGAAGAAGCAAAATGGGGTGGTATTAATATTACTTTTGAAAGCTTTTTTAGTAACATGATATTAATGACAGAAAAATCAAGTTGCAATTAATTACTCATTATCCCGATTCTTACGGGCTCCAGATCTGACCATTGAAGAATAATTCACTTTCCAAATTCTTAATTTATTTATTACTATAATATAAAAGGTTGTGTTAGGTGCCCTTAACAACACATTTTTGGGTAATTTTTTAGATAACTTTTTCAGTTTTTGGCAGTTTTTCAGTTTTTGGCAATTTTTATAACAATTTTTTTTTCCTTTTTTTAAGTGAAACACAAAAAAAGGAAATGTTAACAAGCACCTAACATTTTCCTAAAATAAACAATGTTACAATCACAAATTATTTTACAATATTTTTATAAATTATTATTGTATCCAATTTTTATTGTTTTTCACCAAGACCTACTACTAATATCATTTTTTTCATTTATCAATATTCACTTACCATATTAGAAATTTGTAAGAAAAAATTAAGTCTATCATATTGGAATATGTGAACTTATTATATATAAAAAATTAAGTCTATCATTTTTTTCATTTATCAATATTCACTTACCATATTTTTTCACCACTATGCACCCATGACGTGATCGTTAGTAGGGGGCAAGTGCCAATAATCAAGTCTCTGGGAGAGAGAGTTTCATACACAAATATATTTAAATTAAGCTAGAGTACGTAGAATTTCTATCGACTATAAAAAATTTATTTTTTCCTTTTGAGTAAATCATTATCAAAAAAAAAACAACAACAACAACACACACAAGAGAGAATGAAAATGAGAACCATGGGAAACTCCACTCTTTAATAAAACCATTATAACTGCATGAATAATGCTTTTTGGTGCACTATAAATACCAAGTACTTGGGAAGATTAAATTTTTGTTAGATTGGGATATCAAAATTACAATAATGATCATTATGCGGAAAACCTCCATTATAACTGCATGAATAAATGCTTTTTGGTGCACTATATATACCAAGTACTTGGGAAGATTAAATTTTTGTTAGATTGGGATGTCAAAATTACAATAATGTTCATTACGTGGATATATATATATATATATATATATATATATATATATATATATATATATATATATATATTTTTTTTTTTTTTTTTTTTTTTTTTTTTTTTGTTGTGACGTTGGAACCATTTAATGTAACTAAAAAAAAACTACAAAATATGATATTAGTATGGAGTAATACTATATCCACAAACTATTTTACAAAATTTTTACAAAAGATGTAAGTTTCTTTGTACCTAAGAAAGCTCTCTCTATAGCTTCTCTTATACAATAGAATAGCGGTCCCTTCCTTAGGAAGGAGTGATAGTATTCCTTGGAATAACACTGTTATTCTGAGGCTTGTTGGGTTTTTTTCTAGGGTTATTGGGAAACAGTGTAGGTTTTTCGATTCTTACTCTTTGTCTCTCATCACCATGGAGGATTTGACCATTAATTGGAATCGTCTTACTCTGTCAGACAAAGAAGGGCCAGGTTGCTCCCTAGACGAGGAACTAAGCTCTTCGGAGTTTATCATTGCCACAAAATTCCTTACAAAGAGAGCACTGAACATTGATGCTATTGCAAAAACGTTCACTCTCCTTTGGCGTTCTAAAAACGGGTTCAGGGTGCGTAATCTAGGTGATCAGTACTATTTGTATTCGATAACAAAGCGGAGGCTAACAAAGTGATTTAGAGTGACCATGGACATTTGATAAGCATTTGATAGTAATGGAGAGGTATGATACTACTTCATCCATTGACGGCCTCACATTGGACAAGACTACTTTTTAGGTGCAAGTGCACGGTCTTCCCATAAAGTTCATGAATGTGAAGGGAGCAGAAAAGATTTGTGAGGTTCTAGGGACAATCATACCTACTGTAAAGTCGACTGAATCAGAAGGGGGGAATTTTATTCGGGTCCATGTCTTAATGGATATTACGGGTCCTCTTTGTCGTGAACATTTGGTGTCAGTAGGGCAAGAGAAACAGACTTGGATAAGTTTTAAGTACGAAAGACTACCAAATATATGCTATTGGTGTAGCTGCTTTGACCATGGTGATAAGGATTGCGAGATTTGGTTGAATAGCGAAGGCTCACTCACTCCGGAACAGAAGCAGTTCGGGCCAAGCCTAAGGGCTGCTCCTTTTTCACACTCACGTAAACAGGTCATTGCAGACCCTGGATTCTACAAGTCTAGTGTGAGCGACCGCGACCCCAGCCCACCAATTTTTTCTCAAACTGGGTCTAACCCGCACGAACGGGTGGGATCGTAATGCTCAAAATGAACAAATTCACTGTAAAATGTACTCCCCCCTAGATCGAGAGTTTTACATAGAGTCGCCACTTATTTAATTTAAATGGAAAAACAAGAAAACCTTCAATATAAAAAAAATGCTTCTATTGTATTAATATATGACAATTTACATCAATTTTGTAACAAAAATTTACAATGCTTTTTGTCCTAGATACAATCTAAGAAAAATAAATTACATTGCTTTATTTCCTAGTTACATTCTAAAAAATGTAAAATTGCATATACAATAGCATAGTCTAGAACCCTCGATCTTGGTTCGAATGCTAATTTACGAGATGGGAAGGGATTAAGCACCCATCTCGCCCGGTAAAACCGGTCTCCTAGGTTAAGGTGGCCAACATCATATCATGTCAAACAAATACAAACAATATGTCATACAAACATGTTAATTTGCAAGAATTGTAAGCAAATATGTGTTAGGGGAATCTGACATAAATATAAACAAAAAAATAATAATAATTTGTTAGATAACAATTTTAATGTAAAGAAAGCATGAAGGTAATGGCATATTCATCCAAGAAATTAATGTAAACAAAGAATTCCTAGCCTAGACATATTCATCTAAGCATGTGAAAAAAAGAAAAAACAAAGTTGTCATGTTATTTGTCATCAACATAATTGCAAAGAA
This sequence comes from Castanea sativa, assembly GCF_040712315.1. Classification (NCBI taxonomy): domain Eukaryota; kingdom Viridiplantae; phylum Streptophyta; class Magnoliopsida; order Fagales; family Fagaceae; genus Castanea; species Castanea sativa. Next base: position 20,918,235 of record NC_134022.1, on the reverse strand, counting down.
AAAAAAACATTTAAACATATTTGATCATTTTTAAGCAATTATGAAAAGAAGTAAAGGAAAATCCCTTAGACATGTTCATCTAGAGAAAATCAAAATACTTAGGCATGCTTTTTCAAGCATTTAACAAAGTAAAACAACTACCTAGACATGTTCATCTAAGTATTCAAGAGAAAGTTGTGTTTTAGCCTAGAAGTGTTCATCTAAGCATTCAAGAGAAAATTTGTGTATTAGCCTAGAAGTGTTCATCTAAGCATTTAAAAGGAATATCAATGAGACATATGGGCATGTTCATCCAAGCATATCATGAAAGAAACAAATAATCACTTGTTAAACATTTATTCAAGCATGTGTAGAAAGTTAAGAACATAATTAACTATTTACCAACATAGAACATAAATTAAAAGAGGGAAGTGATCACTTAAAGAGCTAGGGAGAAAGCAAGGAAGTACTCAACTACAACCAAAGTAAGAACAATGGTTGCACAACAGCTTTAATTTTCTGCTTTCTCACTAGCTCTCCAGAGGGAATTTTGGGGTCCCCAAAATGGAAGAAGTTTTCTCTTATTTATAGGGGAAGGGATGGCTTAGCTTTAAAGCTAAGTTATTAGCTTTCTTCTGAAGCTAATGGAGGAGATAAACTTGTTTAAATGATCTGGAACGGATTTGGTGTTGATCCCCATTTGAAATTTAAAGAGGACGTTGAAGATGATGCTGAACTTGTGTTATCTTCTACACATGTTTCGTATTTTGGCTCTAACTTTCTTCTCAAAATTCCAATTGATTCAAAATTGGTGTTTTCTGAAAGGAAATTCAATTCTCTACAACTTTTCCGGAATAGAGAAAACCAATTTTCAACGTTTTCTAGGCTAAAAATTCGATTTAAGTTGCCACTGAAAATAGTAACTTTTTTGAGCTTTTTTTTCTGTTTTTTTGAAAATTTTCAAAGAATGTATCTGTTTTCCTGTCCAACTTGTTTTTCAAAAGCTTTCTTCTGAAGCTGAGGGAGGGAATAAGCCTATTAGATAAGCTTGATCAGATTGGGTGTTGATCCTCATTTGAAATTTTGAAAGAAAATTGAAGATAATGCTGAATTTGTGTTATCTTCTGCACCTGTTTCGTATTTTGGCCATAACTTTCAGCTAAAAATTTCAATTGATTCGGGATTGGTTTTTTTTGAAAGGAAATTTAATTCTATACAACTTTTCTAGAAATAGAGAAAATCAAATTTCAACTTTTTTCAAGCCAAAAATGTGATTCAAGTTTCTGCTGAAGATAATAACTTTTTTTGAGCATTTTTCCTCTTTTTTTTTAAAAATTTTCATGGATCATATCTTTCTCTCTCCAAATTGTTTTTTTCAAAAGAGTAGATAAGATGCTATAAAGGAAAACATTTTTTATTTTAAAACATAAATAAATAAATAAAATGAGATCCAATCAAAATTCACACTTAATTAATTTTAAATTAATTCTTGTTGGAACCAATCTAAATTAAGTGTTTAACATAGGACATGATTGGGCCCATCGTGTAGGTGAGCCATGATCATTGAAAGTTGTTTGTATGATAACTTTTGATCAAGTGGTCCGATCAAAACCCATGGCATACCATTATGATCGCTAGAGCATCAAGATTTGTTTTGTATCACAAATCTGAAGATCTACCGGTTGGTTAAATGCAAGTTGTAAAATGGAATGTCTACATCTAGGTCGAATTAAGCTCCATATTCAGCGAAGAGGGCGCCAGTGGGGAACAAGAACGAAGAGGACAGAAGGGATCATGGCAATACTCAGGCGGCTGCACCACACTCGCCACCACTGAGCAACCGTGAGTCTGGGGAGGAGAGGCAAAATTGAGAGGAGACTATTACGTTGGAGGAGGGTCAAAATTCATTGCAGTCCGTTACATGTAATAACTATCCAAAGGCAGCAAGGTCCAACGATCTTCAACCTGCTAAGAGCATTCATTTTGATCCCTTAAATCCACAAATCACTGAATTACACCTTAACGAGATTGGTAGGGCATTGAATGAGTTTGATCCCAAAAAGAATTCCAGCCATATTGGTAACTCTTCAGCCCTTCCTTTTACGGAATCAAGACCACAAGCATCCATGGAGAATATTACTACAATCCCAGCCTCAATAGGTAACATCTCAACATCATTTAATTCAAATTTACACTTAGAATTAAACATGCACAAGACAATTAATTCTACATGTGACAACCAAAGTCCTAGGGCTTCTACATTTGCATCCAAGCCACGATGGACTAGGGTTTGCCATGTATCTTCAACACCAAAGGAGAAAGTGCCCCAAGGTAATTGGAATTATGGGAAAAGGTCCTTTACACTCAGTGATGATCACTCCAAGTTACCCAACAAATGGTGCCAGGTTTCAAGGAGCGAGGAAGATGATTATACCGAATTGGTGGAGGTTGATATTCAGCCCCGCCAGTCACCATGAATTTCTTAGTGTGGAATTGTTGTGGGCTTGAGAACCTACGTACAGGGAAAGAGCTTGGTGATATTATCCGGGCTAAAGATCCCTTTGTCGTGTTCATTGCCGAAACACTGGCAGATGATGCAAGGCTAGACATGGTTCAAACAAATTTAGACTTTGAACACAAGTGGGTGGTACCAAAGGTTGGGCATGGAGGTGGATTAGTACTTTTTTGGAGGTCGTCGGTGAATTTGGTAATGATGGACTCATCCAATTATTACATTGATACTTGGATTGATAAAGGCACTTCCAATGAGTGGAGGTTCACTGGTTTTTATGGCGAACCAGAAACTTCAAGACGGAGTGAAGCATGGGACAGTTTGAAAACTTTAAACCATATTTCGGAGGTGCCATGGATGTGTGCAGGTGATTTCAATGAAATAATTAGACAGGAAGAAAAACTTGGTGGAGCGCTTCGGCACCATGGGCAGATGCAATTATTCCGGGATGTGTTGGATGAGTGTGGATTCCTTGATCTTGGGTTTGTGAGTAATAGGTTCACATGGAGCAAGCACTTTGCAGACGGCCATTCTATTTGGGAGAGACTTGATCGGGGGTGGCTAATGCTAATTGGTTCCTTAAATTTCCAAGTACAATTGTTCATCATCTTCATTGTACTTCATCAAATCACCTGCCTCTCTGTATTAATCTGTCAGGTTTCGAAATTCCACCACAGAAAAAGGAGTTTAGATTCAAGGAGATGTGGCTTTCAGATGCAGGGTGTGCTGAACTGGTGGAGGCTTCATGATCATCCTATTCCCATGGGTATGGGGACGGGGCAATCATTAAAAAAGTGGAAAGATGTGGTAGAGACCTTGCATGGTGGAACCACAATGTTTTTAGCAACGTGAGGAAGGAATTGACAAAGAAGAAAAAGTCGTTGGTAATTGCCGAAAATGAGGCATAAGTACATGGGCAGAATGCACGGGTTAGGGCTCTTAAATAGGAGATTAACTCTCTCTTGGGCAAGGAAGCACGCATGTGGAGCCAACGATCACGCACACTTTGGTTGAAAAATGGAGACAACAACACCAAATTCTTTCATTGCCGAGCCACTAAAAGATTTATAAATAAATAAAATTAAATAAAATAAAAACCTAATTCGTGGGATCATGGATGAAGAAAAAAATTGGAGAGTGGAACCGGATGAGATTGCAGCTCACTTGATCAACTACTACCAAGAACTCTTCACCTCCTCCAATCCGACCACACAAGGAGTAGCCCTGGCACATATCCTTAAGGTCATTACCGAACACATGAATGCAGCCCTAATTGCACCTTTTCATGTTGATGAAGTAAAAGAAGCTCTTAAGCAAATGGACCCTCTTAAAGCACTTGGACCCGATGGCATGCCACCATTGTTCTACCAACACTTTTGGGGTATAGTTGACAATGATGTAACGAGTTCTATACTATCATGGCTCAATTCAATTACTCTTCCATACCCTCTAAATCGTACCTTCGTCACACTCATTCCTAAGACAAAAAACCCTGAATATGTCACCCAATACCGCCCCATTAGTTTGTGCAATGTCCTTTATAAAATTTTCTCTAAAGTTCTTGCAAATAGACTTAAGAAAATTTTACCCACTATCATCACTGAACACCAATCAGCCTTTGCCAAAAATAGGTTGATTTCGAACAATATACTTGTTGCATTTGAGTCACTAAATAGTATGAAAAATATAAGTACAAGAAAAACAGGTTATATGGCCATTAACCTTGATATGAGCAAGGCATACGAACCAGGTGGAATGGGGGTACTTTGAAAATGTCATGAGAAAAATGGGCTTCAATGAGAGATGGATTGGATTGATTATGGTATGTGTGAAAACAGTCACTTATTCCATCATGGTCAATGGGGAACCCCAAGGATTAATTCACCCCACTAGAGGAATTCACCAAGGAGACCCCTTATCTCCTTTCCTCTTCCTTCTTTGCACGGAAGGTCTCCATAGTCTCATCCAACATGCAGCAAGTGTGGGGGAGATAAAAGGTTTTTCTCTTTGTTAGAGGGGTCCAGCACTAACCCATCTTTTGTTTGCAGATGATAGCCTCCTTTTTTGTAGGGAAACAAGAGATGAATGCAGGAAACTTATTGACATCCTTGAGACTTATGAAGGAGAATCAGGCCAAAAGGTGAACAAAAACAAAACAGCCATATTTTTCAGTAAATCAACCGACGAAGCTACCAAACAAGAAATTAAGGCTGCCTTGGGTCTACAAGAAATTGTACACTTTGAGCAATACCTTGGGCTGCCATCTTTGGTGGGTAGGAGGAAGAAGGAAGGGTTCAATTTTATTAAGAAAAATATATGGCATAAGTTACAAGATTGGGAAGGAAAGCTCTTGTCTCAAGCCGGTCGTGAGGTCCTCATAAAAGCGGTCATTCAAGCCATACCAACATATGCTATGGGATGCTTCAAACTCCCATTGGGTCTTTGTCATGAAATTGAGACCATGATTAAGAAATTTTGGTGGGGCCAAAGGGGGAATAAAAGGAAGATACATTGGTTGAAGTGGGATGAGTTAACTAAATCAAAATCGGAGGGGGGTTATGGGATTTAGAGACATTGCCATGTTCAATGATTCCTTGTTGGCAAAAAAAGCTTGGAGACTCTTGAAAAATCCCAAGTCCTTATTCAACAAAGTCTTTAAGGCTCGCTTCTTCCCAAATTATACAATTATGGAGGCTAAACACACTAGTGGTGGTTCACACACTTGGAATAGTATCTTACATGGAAGAGATGTCTTACTTAGGGGCTGTTGGAGGATTGGGAATGGCAAGGCAATAAGCATATGGCAACACCATTGGTTGCCAAGGAAGCATCCACCGCAGGTTCTCTCACCTATGGTTGATTCTTTGGCAGATGCAAAAGTGGCAATTTTGATTGAGGAAACTTCTAGGCAGTGGAACCATGAGATGATAGATGGTATCTTCACTCCTATGGAGGCAAAGTTGGTCAAAGCCATCCAACTCTCACGGTATGAGGCAGAGGATAGTTTGTTTTGGCCTTTCACAAACGATGGCATTTATACTTCCAAGTCCGGGTATAGGTTCTTGAAAGCTGAAGATCAATCCGAGGTTGAAGAGGAGCAAAGGGCGTAAGAGCGACATTTGGGGAGGACAATCTGGTCTGTCCAAGTTCCCAACAAAATCAAAAACCTAATGTAGAGGGCATGCCGAAACTCACTGCCCACAAAGGAGAATCTGGTGTGTCGAACAATCATTGACAACTTGACCTGTGATCGCTGCAAGCAAGCTTCAGAGTCATCACTCCATGCTATGTGGTCTTGCCGAGAATTAGATGTGGTTTGGGAGGATGATATGCAATGGCAATGTAGAAGAAACCACACCTTTGTGGACTTCAAGGAGTCATTATCATGGCTCATTACTAACCAGTGAGACCTGGAGTTTTTCTTCACCTCGGCTTGGCTGATCTGGACTCAAAGGAACTTGCTACGTTTGAACAAAACCACCATTAGCTCTCATCAAATTGCTGCAACGGCAAAAGAGCGTCTCGCCGAGTTTGCACTGACTATTCCTAGGCCACAATATCCACGGGTTGCAAGCACACCCTTTCAGACCAGATGGCTGCCTCCATCACAAGGATTGGTGAAAATTAATTGTGACGATGCTACATTCAAAGACCAAAAAAAATCGGGCATAGGCGTGGCGATTCGAGATGAAAACGGTATGGTTTTGGCTTCAATGGCTAAGCATTTACGACAGCTATACACGGCTTTGGAGATAGAGGCCATGGCACCTTCAACAGCATTGACCTTTGCAACACAGGTGGGATTCCACAACGGCATCTTGGAGTCAGATTCACTAGTGTTGACTACGGCGTTGATCAATAACAGCACCTATCTCTCCACGGATGGTTTGTTAATGGAGGATATTAGATTTAATGCTAGTTATTTTAATCAATTACTTTACTCTCATGTAAAGAGAGAGGGTAATAAGGTTGCACATAAGTTAGTAAGACATGCTCTTTGTATCTTAGATTTTTCAGTGTGGATGGAGGATGTTCTACCACCCATACGTTCTGCTGTACTAGATGACATTGTTGGATTTTCTTAATAAAGTTTGACGTGTTCACTCTAAAAAAAAAAAAAACATTTTTACAAAATGTTAATGTGACCAACCTCTTATTGATTTTCATTAGTATGATCATATGTGATATTGTTAATACCAAATGTGATGTTGGTATCATTTAATATGATAATTTGGTTACTTGTTATATAGCAAGTTGACTACCTAAAAGAACCATACTTAGCAAAAAAATAGGGTTCGATTCGATCAATAATGGGATTCTTGGCTCGAAAGAAAGGGACTATGACATGGACCATAGAATTTCTTGTTTGATTAAGATCATCTAGATATTTGAAGATAATTTTGTTAAAGATTTCTTAGTATCTCTTAATTCATGATTAAATGAATAAATATAATGTTATCATATCATCAACATTTAAACAAGTATCGTTTAACACTATTTTGGTGTCTATCAAACTACTAATTATGTGACAAAATATGAACATTTAATTTAATGATTAATGGTTAAAATTTTAAGAAATCTATGTGTTGAAATATGAAATTTAAAAGTAAAATGTGTTTATATAAAATTAAAAAAAAAAAGTTCAAGCAAGATTTATGAAAGAATATAAATTTTGGACAAGTTCATGGGACAAAAAAAAAAAAAAAAGGCCCTTCAAAATTAATTATAAAAAAATGGTGCAAAAAAAATAATATTGCAAAACCCCACACACACTCACCTCACGTGAGTGGGGGTTGTTTGTGGCAATACCGCCACAATGGCAATATGTCACGCCCTCATTCAAAAAAAAAAAATGTAAGTGGGACGTGTGGCTGGATAACTTCCTGCCACACGCACCACTCAACAGTTCCCAAAAGCAATGCACCTAAAATTTAGCTACAGCGGTACCGAAAGCTAGTGCAATACTGTAATTTTTCTTTTTTCTTTTTTTCTTTTTTTTGGTAGTTTTGGCCCATGAACTGGTCAGTTTTAGAGAAAAAATAGGAGAAAATTGCTTCTCAGTTCCTCTATAAATTTGAGCGGAACACCTGCAAAAATAAAAAAGGGGCAGAGACAGGCTGATAAAAAAAGGCAGATACGAAAAAAGAAAACGTAAGGAAAAGAAAGAGAAGTGAAATACACAAAAAAAAAAAAAGAGCAAGTACACACCCAAAAAAGACATAGAGGGAAGAAAAAAAGAGAGACACAGATAGAGAGAGTAACCTCAAACAAAGGAGAAATACGCAACATAGATTTATATATGGGATTTCATCAGTCATTTTCTTTTCTAAATCTCTCTCTCCCTCATTCTCATATATGAATTATTGTGTGGTAATGCAAATAGGATCAAGTTTCATGGAGAGTTTCTAACTCCAAGTATGAAGCTTTAAATACGAGTTTTTGACTCGTAACTCCTATTTGTACATTAATAAATAAAAATTCTCTCAAGTTGTGGTGCACTGTTCTTCTCTAATGGAGTCTTTGACTTTATCTCATTAATGGAGTCCTTGACTCTACCCATCAATGGAGTCCTTGACTCTACAAAAATAATAGAGTCTTTGACTCTACCCCATTAATGGAGTCATTGACTCTACCCATCAATGGAGTAGTTGACTCTACAAAAATAATGGAGTCTTTAACTCTACCACATTAATGGAGTCCTTGACTCTACCCCATCAATGGAGTCCTTGACTCTAATATTTTTTTAGTGGAGTCCTTAGACTCCACCATATTAATTATGACGAATTCTTTGGGATTATTAATTCCTTAAATAAAATTAGATTTATTAATTCCTAAAATAAAATGACCATAAACATTGATTTAAGGAAATTTTCTAATTCCAAATATGTTCACAATGATTAAATTGCTTCAAATGAGTTTTCTTTTCCTTAATTAAATTTGGGAATTTCAATCAAAATGTCATTAAAATTCCTACAAAGAAGCAAATGAAAGAAAGAAAAAATTGCTTAGACAATTTAATTTCTTAAAGATAGAATCCTTGGTTCAATTTCCATAAAAATATGGTCCATAACTTATCTTTGAGATTAAAATCAATTGTCTCACCCAAATTCAAAAATTATGTTAATACTTAATTAAACACCAAGTATTGACTTAAAGATCCATCATTTAAAATTGGACAAAACCATATTTGAGACTTTAAATCTAAGACCTCAAATTAAGAACTACGAAGTGGCTTGATTCCCGCCAAGGGTACGTAGGCAAACTAAACAAATTATTAGGTGCAGCCACAAATAAATAAAAACACATATCCCCTCAAACATAAAAATAGATAAAGTCATGTACAAAGATAACGTGGTTGGAATCAAAGGGTTTTCCCTTTAAATAAAGGGTTGTAATTAAAAAATACATTATCTTAAATGGACACTAGTTCACTACTCACATCAATAAAAATCATAGACCAAAAGGCCTATGGGTGAAATCATGTTTGATGAATTGTTAAACATAATTTGACAACGTTTGTTAAACATAAGTTGACACAAACATAAGTTGACAATGTTTATTAAACATAATTTGACAACGTTTGTTAAACATGATCTAACATTTATTGTTAACAATCTTCGTCAACACTATGGTTCAATTCCCAACTTTTTTTTTATGAAAGGAAAAACTTTATTGAACCAACTAACAAATATGGAGGAGCTCCATTAACCTTACAGGCTTAGCCTCCACATAAATCACATTTACAAGAACTGAAAAGTCATGCCCTAAATTATAAGAGTCAAAGAAGGTATTAAGCATTGACCACCAAGCTAAGGTATAAGCAGCTATGTTTGCTTCTCAATCAATGTTGTTAAAAGTGCGCCTATTGAGCTAAGGTATAAGTAACTATGATTGCTTCTCAATCAATGTTGTTAAAAGCGAGTAAAGTGTAATTAACCTCAAAGCTTGAAACCCCAAGCTCTCAACACTTCGTTAGGCCAAAAAAAAAACTCATTTAATGTAGCACTTAGACACATTTTTTTGGAGCTTTTTGAAAAAGCACAAAGCATTCCTAGATATGGATCATCAAAATTAATTGCTTGATCTTGAAAGAAATAATATAGACCAATGAATTACTACACAACTACTATCCTTAGGTGTTGAATTACACAAACAAATTTTTTTTTTTTTTACATGTCATATAACATACAAACAAGGTTAATTTATATTTCTTATGTTTTTTGGCCTTTGAATTTTAGATATATGCTGATTGAATCATATACATTATTTGATTATAATTATCATGGTTATATTCTTTTAAATTACAAGAGAATTATACAAAATATGTTTAAACTATCTATGATTAGATCATTATGATATTAACCACTAATAATTGTTATTAATTTACTATATAAAAATTTTAAGAATTGAAAAACTTACGTAAAATTTGAAGTTACTAAAATTATACAATTTTTTTGAGAAACAATTATACAATTGCTTCTATCAAATAGGTAAAATATACAAATTTTGAGCTCTTATTATTTTTATTATATGTTACCAATGTTTCTATTAGAAAATAGTGCTCTTTACTTCAATCCAGTATGTGCTTGCATTTTGCACCTGGGCTCCAAGAGCCTATGCGCGCTTTTACCAACATTGTTCTCAATTGTCCCAGCTCACATTAGCATCATCAAAACTTTACAATACCATTTTGGCACCAGCAACAAAGTTTTTAATTGTCCAAGAAACTGAAGAATCATGGCTTCTTAGACTTCAATACAACTGCTCCCCTTCTATATATAACCAACCTTCCAAGATTTGCTTAGGAAGCCAGTTTTAATTCTCACAGGATAGCCTTAACTTCAGGTTGGATATGAGTGATGGTGTCCAATTTCTTTGTAATGAGTCTAATGACAAACACTAGCTCTCCAATCTCTGGCTACAGCAACACTAGAAGAGTTTTAAGACCCCAATTGCTGCATCACAATTAAGCTTGATTGCACTTGATAATTAATAAATTAAAATAAAAAGAAGCTTGATTGCACTTTGTTGTGGCTTAGCCTTGTCATAGTTCAATGCTCTTGGAAAATCTTTATAAGACTTCTGCAAACCTGTTCATAGTGCAGGCCTTTATTCTCAAATACAGTCTGGTTTTTGCTCTCCCAAACCCACTTAAAGACTAACTAGTGCACCAAATAACAAGAGCTTGCTTCTTTGCTCCTTATCAGAATTAGGAATCCAGGGGGGTCAAATAGGATATCCATCCATTGATCTAGAGAAGAATCCTGAACTACATCAATTTTAATATTTCACCAGTTCCCATACCATAATGCTCTTACCAAATGGCATTGCAAGAATAGGTGAGAGGCAGTCTCTTTTTAACAATCACATAAGAGGGCAGCTAGGATCAGCTTCTCTAGAAAACCTGTTTCGCTTATTATTCGTGGGTAGGATGTTGGTTGAAATTCTCCATAACAATAGCTTGTGTCTCTCATGAAACCTGGACTTCCAACTTTGTCATAATTCCTAAGAAATACTCTTCGAGCTTCAATTTCAATATGACCTTTTTGCGGTGACGAATAAAGAGGGACAAAATCGAGTCATAATCTTCTATCACCACCTTTCTATTATCATTTCTAGCTAGATAATATTCCAAAAAACAAATTTATTGATAATGAAGTTAAAGTATAGACACATCTCTGCTGTCAAAGCAGCAGAGAAACATCTTGACAAATCAAATGACACATATTTGAGGATTGAGCACTAAGCAAATTTACATTTGTTTGTTTACAATAATTATGGTACATATAATAATCATATAAGCTTATATATATCCTGACTTTCTTAAAATTAAAAAAATAAAAATAAAAATCTCAACCCTCCAAAGATCCAACCCCATATTCTCCTGACAGAGTCCATGTAATTGTCAATACTGATTATAAAGAAACACTCCAAATGTCAAGTTGTCATCAGAAAAACAAAATTTTAAAATTAGAATCCACTTCGATATCACATGAACAACATTTTTTTTTTTTTTTTTTGATAATAAGAAATCTTTATAAAACAGAAGAAAATTAAGAACTGGATACAAAGGAAGCAGAACCAATCACATGAAACATAACAGCATGATTCAACTCATACAAAAAATGAAATGTAACAATATAAAAGAAGGGTCAAAATTAGGTACGGTAATTTAAGTGTAGTATATTCAATTTCCCAATTAAATTCAAAGTTTCAAACACCATTTATATTTCATCGGCTAATGCAACAAAGCGTTTGACTTTAGTTAAGAAAAATTATTGGTAGTCCCAGAGCAATCTTCCGAATCATAAGAGTCTGGAGCATTGCTCTAAAAATACCCAATAATTACCCTATTGTTAACCTACTAGCATACTACACCTTTGTTACTGTACATAAATTTTCCCATATCCGAAACTCATGTATGTATATTGATCTGAGAAAGTTGAGGTAACCCCAAAAAAGTAGCACACTGACACTGGAAAAAAACTAAAAAAAAAAAAACTAAAAACCCAATATTCCACGTCAACCTAACTCCAAAATTCAAATCATCCACTCCCCATGTCATCATTTCCCACCAAATCACAGAATCAAAATCGAAGCCCCCCCCCCCCCCTTGCCACGTGGAAGCAACCGAAGTTAATTTTCCTCACGTGAACTCGCACTCCCATTAACCACCATGTGATCAACCTCATGAGCCCCAGTTTCATCCTCATCATCATCGTCCACGTCATCATCAAGATCAAGATCATCCTCATCAGACGACAGAGGGACGAGCCAGCACGTACCATGCAAATGGCCATTAACACAGACAAAATACTCCAAGCCGCCGTGATGGGAGCCGAGCCGCCGAGCCGCGCTTTTAGGAACAAGCCGAGCCGAAGTCATGCTCCACACTGGGGCCCCACAATAAGGACACCTCACCTTTTCCTCGAGCTCTACCTGCCGTCCGATCAAACACGCTCTCGTCCTCGATTTCAAGAATCCCTTAAATACCCCTCTATAAACCCCCAAATCATCTTCCTTGCCACTGCCACTCGGGTTCGGGTGCTCACACGGGTCACTAACGTACAACAAATCGCCCCGGCATTTCTTGCTCAAAAAACTCCGACCCGAAGTTTTCGAAAACCGCGAGGCCTTCACGAAGTGACCCGGCAAGTCCCGACTCAGCTTGAAATTCCGAGTCGACTCGCTGCCGCAGCAGAAGAAAAGGAGCTTCGCCAGCGCGTGCCATCCACCGCCGATCCGGTTGTTGGTCGACCCGTTCGCCAATGTGGATACCATTCTCGGAGCGCGATGAACGCAGAGCTCGCGCCAAAGAAGCCGGTTCGCTATGGCCCGGAGCTTCCGGTTCACTGAGGAAGTCGAACACAGAGTATGTATGTCCCATTTGATCGACTCGAAGATCAAAACCAGTACTCGCTCGTTGATAATGGCTGACTCGTCCGACTCGGAGCCTTGACTCGGTCTGAGTCGCGTGTTGGCATTGGCACTCATCCTAATCCTAATCCTAATCCTAATCCAAGTTTTCAACGGTTTCTTCTTTCCTAACGGGCTTCCTATATATACGGTTATTTTTGGGAAAACGTGGCGTGCGTGGATTGGTTCGTACAGTGCCTTAGATACTGGTTTAGGAAATACTAACGTGTCGATTGTTTATTGGCTTAGGGACGCGTGTTGGCATTGTATTGCTGAGACACTGTGATAGAGAATCGAGGAATTACGTCAGGGTCTGGATTTGAAGGCGGAGAATCATGGACACGTGTCCCACTGGGGGCTCTGATTCGAAAAAGATCTTTTTAAGTGGCTCAAAAATATCTCAGGTTCTACGTGTTGGACTCTTTTTGCGCGTTTTGACACGAGTCCACTTGAATTATCCGCTTTTTTTTTTTTTTTGCTCTACTAGTAATATTCCACACGTGGGTATAGGGTTGGGTTACACGTGTAATTCGTAGATTAAATTTATTATTTTAGAAGTTGATTGTGTTTTGCACCTTTGGTAGTGTTTTTTAGGTGCACAACGTTTTTCTTGGTTTTTTCTCAGAGCATTTGCATCTGTTGATGTAAAACCTTGTATAATAGAAAAAAACACAAATTTTACACATGTTATCTCAAAAATACTTTACATTAGTGCTTTTAAAAGTGTACATATTTACACATTTGCTATGGTAACTGTGCATATATGCATAGTTACTGTAGTTCTTCCATTATTATTTTAGTATTTGTTTCTCTCTCCTCTCTGTTTCTCTCAGATCAACTCTCTTTTTCTCTCTCATCTCTGTACCTGACTCTCACCTCACTCTCTTTCTCTCGTCTCATAAATCGCTAGAGGCGTCAATCTCTAACTCAAGCTTCAAGTCGAAGGTGTCAATCAATGCTTAGTGCTCAAGATAGAGGCATCGATCTTGTTGCTTAGGGCGTCGATCTCATTATTTGATCAGTGGGTTCAAGCTCTAACTCAAGCTTCACCGTCAGCTTCACCGCCAGCTTCGCCATTCGCTTTAATCTGCGTGTTGGGTCATCGTCGTCGCTCGCTGCATGTTGGGTCATCGATGTCCCTCACTCTCTCTGACCTTTACCGTTGTCCCTCACTCTCTCTGATAAATGAGTTTTTGGATCTTTGGATTTGGGGTTGATGATGGTGATGATGGTGGCTCGGTTGAATGGGTATGTGAATTTCATTGATGGTAGCTTGGTTGAATGGGATGGTGGCTGGGTTGTTGTGTGGCTTGATGATGGTGGTTGGGTGGTTGGATGATGGTGCCTATGTGAGTTGTCTTGGGTCTGTGAGAGAGATGACAGTGCGAAAAAATGAATATTTTATTCAATAAATGTGTAGAATAAATAAATTGATGTGGGTGTTTTATAAAAATTGGTGTATAAAATAAAAAAAAAGTAAATTTTAAATGTGCAAATTTACAAAAATTTTGCATCAACTGATGCAAATGCTCTTAGAGGCACAAAAAAAAAAAACGATATAATTTAGCTTGTTGGTTTGGCTGTAACACTGAAAACATTTTTGATGAAAAATTTTCAAATATTTAGTGTGACATACAAATGTTTAAGTACTGCTAAAATTGTTGCATTCTCAATTATTATTGTTGGTGACAGTCTAGTCGCCAAATGGAGAAGGAACGAATTCACCTCCATATGACTAACTTGCAATTATTGCTTTCTACCTATCAAAGATGGTGGCCGATCTAATCACCATATGGAGAGAGAACGAATTTACCTTCACATGACTAACTTGCAATCACTAGTGATACGAGAGTCACACTTATATTTTTGTAAGATATTTTACGATAGAGAAACATTATTCTAATAGTTTTTTTTTAAAGTGTTGTTATTACTCACTATATTTTTTAGGTCATAGCTGCTAAATTCTATTTTTAGGATGGTGACTAGGTATTCTTGATTTTTTGAGTCTAATGTTTAAATTTTCTGACATATTCGATGATTCAAGTTATTTGAATCCGTGGTAAACACTAATTTTATTAGGTAACAATCTAATTTAATTATATATTGTAGCAATTTTTTTGCAAAAAATATAGTACTAAAAAAGAAAAAAGAAATGTTCCTAAACATTCATATGGTAATTTTATTAGCGTCGATCACGTGGTTAGGGAATGAACGAAAAGTCCAAAAAGTGAAAAACGGGCAAAAAGAGTTTGGAGTTTGGTAAACAAAACAAGAGAATGGGTAGGTGTGCAAAAACTAACGTTTACTTTGTCAGGAGACTCAGGACCATGATATGGGGGATTCAGATCAGGTGCAATACCTAGAGTATTGCACCTCGTGCAATTGTAATTAAAGGTTGAGATTGAAAGTTAAAAAAGTAACTTTCAATCTCAACCATTAAATAAAATATATTAAAAGAGAGTTAAAAAGTTAAAATTAAAAAGTAAAAAAGGTAAAAAAATTGAGAGGAAAAATGGGTAAATTGCACCAGGTGCAATACCCTAGGTATTGCACCTGATCCAAATCCATGATATGGGATGGGCTTGACCTCAAAAAGCTGCCTGAGGATCAGTTTGGTCTATTGTAGATTTTTTAAACTCTCATGTTGGCCTTTTTCGTTTCGATTATGCGATAGAATCAAACGTGCATCATTGGGCCGCGTGTCCAAGAACAAAAAATTGACCCTTTAGGGGGCACGTGGCACACCAGCATCTTCTCGTTGGGTAATGATGTTATGGACTGAAGTGACTGTGTGTTGTAGTTCGGAGGACACGTGGTGGGCAACGAAGCTACCCACTAGACTTTGTCTGGACACGTGGCTAATTTTTCAATTTAACAATGGACTACTTTTTTTATTCTATTCTCTGCTTTTTTTCCTATTGTTGTTGGGGTTGGGAAAACATATACTCCTTTTGTTGCTTTTGTGCGATCACGATGGCTACAAAGTGGGGTCAAAACAACGTGTATCCTACACGTGTCCTGATTATTATTGGTATGGCATGAATAATCACTTTCACAACACAACAAAGATATTGATATAAAATCTTCTAAGTTCTGGAAGTGGATTAAAAATATTCATTAGATTAACATTTCAATGTAGACCCAATTCATTATTTCGAAAAAAAATTGCTTAAGCAAGCAATGCATCATCAAGCAACCCCATGTTTGATCCCAATAAATATTTAAATTATAGCTAAACGTTGTACAATGTTTTTGGTGAATGACGATTCATAACAAAAATGTCCAAACAAACTAGTTCATGTAACATTGAACAAAGTAAAATGATGATGAAGGGTCTGAAATAATCAAGTGAGCCGAATAAATGGGTTAGCCGAATAAAGTTCAGTCTTCCAATTTTAGAGGAAAAAAATGGTGATACAAATTACCATTGGTTAGGTTTGAGCTGGTAAAATTTGGAAATGCTCTTAAAGATTGGTTATTGGTATCAAGTATTGTGATTTTGACTCTTAGGGGATATGATGAGAAGATATGAATACAGGAGGGCTTTGGCCATATAACTACAAAACGTGATGTTTTCTAAGTGACAAGATTCTACAATAGTTTTATACTGTTATGTGTACTCAGTGAAGTTCCGTGATGCCGATATAGAGTTGTGTGTGTGTGTGTGAGAGAGAGAGAGAGAGAGAGGGGGATGGTCCGGATGGATTTGGGGATCCTATAGAATAAGAGCATATTTGGTAGATTGTAATAGATATTGTAATATGATAGCTATTTTTATAATTTTAGCTATTCAGTAGTTTGGTTATGTTTTTATTATAGGGAATAATCATTCCTTATATTGCTAATTTTTAAAATGAGGAATTACTATTTCTCTCTAAAAGGGATGTAAACTATTTCTTAAGTGTGTTTAATAATTTCTGAAATTAATATATTTCTTAATAAACAAATTTTTCATATGCACATAATAATTATGGAAAATAAATCATCAAAAAATAAACCATCTCTCTCAAATTTAAAAACATATTTTCTTGAAAATATAATTGTTTGAGTAATATATTTTCTAAAATAGATCTTAAGTTTTATTCTAATGTTACAACTCACAATCAAACTTATGAATAGTTTTAGTTATTCTATTACAACACATTTTATTCCTACTTCCCAGTAATAAAGATTACAATTCCAATTGTAATCCCCATTCAATATACCAAATATGCCCTAAATATAATTACACAATGCAATTGTGAGATATTAAATTTTGGAAGGTAAAAAGTAAAAATTAAATAAAATTTGAAAGGTTTTTTTTTTTTTTTCCCCTATCCAAGAGCTGAGATTAACAGAGAATTTGAACTTTTAAATCCCACCTTTTTTTTTTGTTAAGAATCTCACCTATTTAATCACTATTGCATGGTGCAACAGTCTATTGCACCAGATGTAGTTCCAAGAGCAACTATTAAATTGTTTTCAAAAAAAGAAAAGAAAAAGGAGCAACTATTAAATTCAACGCTCTGGTGAGTTCATTCTAGCTGCACGATTTCTAACCCCATGGTTTCTAAATATGGAGGCCATGGCAAGAACCTTCAAACAGTTGTGGAAATCCACGAATGGTTTCAAGATTCGCAACCATAATGATCACAGGGTTCTGAAAGTCTCTGTGAAGCTGTCGGTGAAGTGCAGAAATCTACGAAAGTAGTGGACGATGAGGGAGGTTATTTCATCCGAGTTCGAATTCTAATAGATGTTACACTACCTCTTTGCAGAGGCAGGGTAATCACAATGGATAATGGAGACAAGAATTGGGTGAGCTTCAAATATGAACAATTGCCGAATTTTTGCTTCTAGTGTGGACATCTGACTCACAGTGACAAGAATTGCGATCTGTGGCTTGATAGCAAAGGCACACTCCTACCAGAACAACAACAATTTAGCTCTAGTTTGAAGGCAACTCCGTATACGACAGTGGGAAAGTCAGTCATTTATGTCCCTAGTTTTTTCAAGGGCAGGAAATCAGGTACACATTGTTGGATAAATTTCAACAATTTACTTTTGTGATAAAGCAAAAGAAACAATACACAGATCTAAGAAAAAAACAATAATACAAATAGATGTGATAGGAAAAAAAAAATAAACAAATACTAAATATATTTAAGAAGAAATTTGCAAATAATTAAAAACTCACAGACCAAATGCGTGAATGATGGATGATTCAGATCAAGTCTTGTGTTTGACACAATCTCCTTAAAGTAGTGCCCCTCACACAATCACTGTGGTGCTTTGAGACTCACGGACGTCTGCCTCATAGGATAAAATGATCTACAGCACAAAAACGAAGCACACAAGGTCATGCTCTACGAACTACTCAATGTCTCTTTCTCTCTCTTTAACACAAAATGAAATGCACAAAAATATTCTCACTGGGAGAGTTTTTTGAAAGGTAGTTTTTTATGAATGAGGAATTATGAAAAATTATACGTAACTTAAAACTGAAACACTGTTTCAGAGATAATTGCTGTATATAGACTTACTAACTCAAAAATAAAATAATAATATATTATTATTAATTGGATAAATAGGCCTAGTCCACACATACCTAAAGCCCAACCCAATATCCAACCCAAAATTCATATTCTCTATCATTTTTAATGTGGGACTCAAGGATTTTCACCACTTTAATATCATGTTCAAGTTGTCACTTTAGGAGTCAATTTCTTATTCACTCCATACTAACAATCCCCCACATGAATGGAAATTGATAAAGCACAATGCAAATGATGATGCAGACATAGAAAGAGTAGAAGAAAAGAGTACTGTATCGGGAAAGGTGGCTTTTAGCTTTGAACCTTCCTTTGTGAAAGACTATTGGATATACTAGCTAATCAGTGAACACGATATTTTTAAACTGTCAGCCGTTTATGTATACAATAGAATTCACGCAATTCATTTTTGAACATTTTTCATTCTTATAGTTGTGTTCATTTCAGCCCTGAACATATCCTAGTAAATTCATGAAGTGCTTTGGAGAATTCAGCCTTGAAATTCTCATGGAAGCAGCCCACTTTACACTCATATAAGTGACTCTAATCAAGAGTATTCTGCTATACCCCACTTGGAATTCTAAGATATAAGAATCATTAAAAGCAAAACTTACCCTAAACATCGCTTATAGGCATCACTATTTCATCATAGGAACAGGTGGGAGATGTTATCTCCATAGTGATAAAACTAGTCTCCACGATCCGGTTGTCTCTTTGAACCTAGATCTTGGGATCTCCAGTCAGCTAGGTTAGGTTGCCATCCCGGAGACTTTTATGTTATAGTCTTTAACCCCATTCCGCTCGATGAGCAGTTTACTTGCTCTCTACTCAAACTTTTGGTTAACAGATCCGCTATATTTTCTTTCAACTTTATGAAGTCAATGGAAATAATTCCATTAGAGAGCAACTGTCTCACGGTATTATGTCTTCGACGTATATGTCGAGACTTACCGTTGTACATATGACTCTGTGCCCTACCAATAGCTGATTTGCTATCACAATATATACAAATAGAGGGCACAGGTTTTATACATTGGCATATCCTCCAGGAAATGACGAAGCCACTCTGCTTCTTTTCTTGCTTTGTACAATGCAATAAATTCTGATTCCATTGTGGACCTAGCAATACATGTTTGTTTAGAAGACTTCCAAATACCGCTGCACCACCAAGAGTAAAGACATATCCACTCGTGGATTTAATGTCTTTTGTGTCGGATATCCAATTAGCATCACTATACCCTTCTAGTACAGCTGGATACCGAGTGTAGTGCAACCTATAGTTTAGGGTGTATTTCATATACCTCAAAACCCTAACTAATGTCTTCAAGTGGTCTTCTCCTAGATTACTAGTGTATCTATTCAGTTTGCTAACAGAATATGCTATGTCTGATCTAGTGCAATTCATTATATACATAAGACTGCCTATTATTCTCGAATACTCCAATTGAGATATTCATTGCCCTTTATTCTTAGTTAGATGTAAATTTACATCTATAGGTATTCTCACTGGACTGTCATCATATTTCTTGAATCTCTCAAGAACTTTCTTAACATAATGTGATTGAGATAAGACAAGTCCATCAGATTTTCTAGAAATCTTCATTCCTAGTATCACATCTGCAACACCTAAATCTTTCATGTCAAATTCACCAGTCAACACTCTCTTGGTAGCTTTGATGATATTATTATTGCTACCTATAATGAGCATATCATCAACATAGAGACACACAATGACATAGCCATTTGTAGTATCTTTAATATACACACATTTGTCACACTTATTGATTCTAAACCCATTTGACGTCATTGCATTGTCAAATTTCTCATGCCATCGCTTTGGAGCTTGCTTTAATCCATAAAGAGATTTAACAAGCCTGCACACTTTCTTTTCTTAACCAGGAACAATGAACCTCTCTAGTTGTTCTATATAAATCTCCTCATTTAATTCACCATTCAAGAATGTTGTTTTTACATCCATTTGATGTATCTCTAGGTTATGCAATGCTGCAATAGCTATCAACATCCGAATGGACGTTATTCTTGTAACAGATGAATATATGTCAAAATAATCCACACCTTCCTTTTGTTTGTAACCCCTTACAACAAGTCTTGCCTTGTACTTGTTAATAGATCCATCAACCTTTAATTTCCTCTTGAATATCCATTTATATCCTAGAGGTGTATAACCTGGTGGAAGATCCACTAGTTCCCATGTATGATTTTGAAGGATGGAATCTCACTATTGACATATAAGTTAGAAAATTCGAACAAAACGATTTTGATATTTTAGCCCTCTTACTACATCTAGACTCAACCTCATTCCTCTCTTCCATCAACTCTTGATCATGAGAGGTACTAGACGTAAACTCAAAATTTCTCTTAAGAAAACTTAATACTTGTGTGGATTTGTAATGAAATGTTTCTTCAAAAAATACTGCATTCCTTGATTCAATAATAATATTCGCATTCATGTCAGGATTGTCACATTTATGAATTAGAAACCGATATGCACTACTATTATGAGCATAACCAATGAAAACACAATTCATTGATTTTGATCCTATCTTTATCCTTTTAAGAGTAGGGATATCCACATTTGCCAGACACCCCCACACCTTTAAGAATTGATAGGAAGGCATTTTATCTTTCCATAATTCATATGGTGTCTTCTTGGTTTTCTTTCTAAGCAATTTATTAAGAATATAATTGGCGGAATAGCTTCCCCCCACAAGTTTTGCGGTAAACCGAAACTTATCAATATCGCATTCATCATATCCTTCAAGGTTCTATTTTTCCTTTCAACAACTCCGTTTTGTTGAGGTGAATAATGTGCAGTGGTTTGATGAACAATATCATGCTATAAACATAACTCACTAAAAAGTTATTCATATTCCCCACCTTCATCACTCCTTAGAACCTTAATCTTTTTGTTGAGTTGATTCTCAACCTCATTGTTATATTGCATAAATGCCTCAATTGTCTCATCCTTACTCCTTAGCAAGTACATATAACAGTATCTAGTGCAATCATTTATGAAAGTGATGAAATATTTCTTACCACCTCTAGTTTGTATAGATTTCATGTCACATACATCACTATGTATTAAATCTAGAGGTTTAATGCTTCTTTCAACTGATTTAAAAGATGCTCTAGTCATTTTAGCTTCCACACAAATTTCACACTTATAATTAAAATCAATTTTATTTAGGCAATAAATTTTAATTTATCAATTTATCTAAAATATAATAATTAACCTGACACAATCTACCATGCCAAACATTAGATAACTCAAGCATGTAAACAGAAGATGTACTCTTATTATTATCAATAGCAGTTATTACATTCATCTTAAACAAGCCATTGCTCAAATATCCTTTGCCCACATACATTTCACTCTTAAAGAGAGAAAATTTATTAGATTCAAAGACCAACTTGAAACCACTCTTGCTCAACAATGAGCCAGATACAAGGTTTTTTTGAATTTCTGGCACATGCAGTACATCTTTCAAAGTAAGAAACTTGTCTATAGTCATTTTGAGCACAACCTTTCCAATTCCTTCAATCTTAGAGTTTGAGGAATTTCCCATGAAATTTTTTATGACCCACAGGATTATATGTAGAAAATATTTTCTTTTTTAAACATACATGGCGAGTAGTCCCAGTGCCCACCCACCATTCCTTGGTATTTCCTCCTACCAAGTTCACTTCAGAAATCAACGCAAAAATGTTTATGTTGGTTTAAGCCACAACATGATTCACAACAATTTTGTTTGACACTTGTGTTCAACAAAATTCAAACAAATTAAATCCTCAAAACTAGCCAAGGTTAAGAATAAATATAAAAATTAACTTCCAAAAGTTACTGTGCAAAAAAGAAAGTCAAGCCAAATTTTTTTTCTTTTTTTTTTTCAACACCAAATTGCAGAAAAAGAGCAGCACAATACATACACACTAAACTACAGAATCTATATAATGCCCAGCCAAGCAAATAAGGCAAAAAAGCTTAATATTATATAATATAATCAAAACCACCAACACTGTCAAGCATGAAATCAACTTTATCCAATGCTTATAATAATATCAAAAACACTAAACCAATGAAGCTATACAAATATCTACAGTGAACCCACAAAAACAAAAATCTACGAACAATAACAATGGTCAAACCGACACCAAAACATAATGGAAGACAAAGACTAATAACTTTATAGAAAAACAAAGAAGATAGATATTCACGATAAGATAAACACAAACCCAGTTTTGCGCAGGAATACAAACAACTGCCGATTTAGCGTTTTTTCAACAAACACAAAAATCCCTTTCACCGTAAAACACAAAAATAAATTAAAGAAAGTTTTCTTTAAGATTGTTAGATATATTTCAACAATTTATTTTTGTAATAAAGCAAAAAGAACAATACACAAATCTAAGAAAAAAAACAATAACACAAATAGATGTGATAGACAAAAGCAATAAACAAATACTAAATATATTTAAGAAGAAATCTGCAAATAATTAAAAACTCACAGACCAAATGCGTGAAGGATGGATGATTCAGATCAAGTTTTGTGTTTGACACAATCTCCTTAAAGCAGATTTCGCCCTCGCACAATCACTGTAGTGCTTTGAAACTCACGGACTTCTGCCTCCCAGGATAAAATGATCTATAGTATGAAAACGAAGCACACAAGGTCGTGTTCTGCGAACTACTCAATGTCCCTTTCTCTCTCTTTGACACAAAATGAAATGAACAAAAATATTCTCACTGAGAGAGTTTTCTGAAAGGTAGTTTATTTATAAATGAGGGACTATGAAAAATTATACATAACTTAAAACTGAAACACTGTTTCAGAGTTAACTGTTGTATATAAACTTACTGACTCAAAAATAAAATAATAAAATATTATTATTAATTGGATAAGTGGGCCAAATATACACATGCCTAAAGCCCAACCCAATATCTAGCCCAAAACTCATATTCTCTATCATTTTCAATGTGAGACTCAAGGATTTTCCCCACTTTAATATCATGTTCAAGTGGTCACAATAGTAGTCAATTTATTATTCACTCCATACTAACACATATAAACCACAGGAAGCTCGGGCACAATCTGAATCGGTGGTGGGAACACCGATGAGTGGTCCATTGGAGGTGATTCTGTTAGACATGGAAACTAAAACCGATGAGGAAGGAGGGGAAGGCATTAAAGTTGGTGATCTGGAAAATTCTGAAACCAATAAATTGGAGAATGCGTTACCACCCAAAATTGATTCCTTTCCAAATAGGGACTCTATCTTCAATGGATCCACTCCTAATTTATCTCCAATTAATTCGGTGGTACATTCAAAGGCTGAGACCTCATTCCTTACTTCAGTTACATCGGCAGAATTATTTGAAATTCAAACAAAGGAAATTGACGACAACCTGATTAAATATGGTCGGCATACTGGTGAGGTGATGAAACCGCTGTCATCAATAAGTGGGAAAATAAATCTTCAATCTCATCGTGATGCAATCCTTGAAGGAAGCAAGTCACGTGAGGGGAGTAAGCAAGTAACACGTGAGCCACAATCAGAAAATACATGTGGGAAAAACCTGAAGGATTCTCCAAAAATTAACCCTACCTCCAACATCAACTTGAGTGTTAAAGGGAGATTCAAGAAACAAAATAGTGCAGGGGTTAGTGTTGGCAGCACCAATAGCATACCTATTTGTGGCAAGCAAAACTGAGATGATCATCTGGAGTTACCTGGCAAACGTAGATTGGTTTCGAAAGATGATGAGAATTTTTCTTATTCAATGGTGGAGACTATGGTTCAGCCCCGCCAATCGCAATGAGTTGCTTAATATGGAATTGTTATGGGCTTGAGAAACCATGTACAGAAAATGAGCTTGCTGAGATTGTGCTGGCAAAAGATCCATCTGTCGTGTTTATAGCAAAAGCATGGGCAGATGCAAGACTAAAAGATGTGAAAAGGAAGATACAATTAGAGAATATGTTTATAGTCCCAAGAACAAATAGAGGCGGCGGTTTGGTGCTGTTTTGGAGATTATTAATAGTTGTTACAGTTGAGGGGTTTGATAAAAGTCATATTGATGTGATAATCAATAAGGATATGGAAGATGAGTGGCGTTTCACTGGCTTTTATGGTGAACCAAAAACTTTCAAAAGAATTGAGTCTTGGAACCTTCTTCGAAGTCTAAATCAGAAGTTTTAAATTACATGGCTATGTGCAGGTGATTTTAATGAGTTAATTAGAAGCGATGAAAATTTGAGGGGGAGTAGGAGGAGTCATAGTCAGATGCAACACTTTCGGGAAGCGGTTGAATGCCTGTGGCTCTATGGACCTTGGCTACTTGGGTTCAAAATATACTTGGAGCAAGCACTTCGCTAATGGTAGGTCAATTTGGGAGAGGTTAGACAGAGCCTTTTGCACAAATGAGTGGCTCCAAAATTTTGCAGGTACTAAGGTCCATCTCCATCACTTAACTTGTACTACTTTGGATCATATCCCAATATAGATAGTGCCCGATGGTCTTGAACCCCCTCCAATCTCAAGACCCTTCCACTTTGAAGAAATGTGGCTAACGAATAAGGGTTGTGGAAGAACTGTAGAAGCAGTATGGAGAGGCTCACTTCCATGTGATCCCAACATCAAAGTGATGAGAAAAATTGATAAATGTGGTCTCGAATTAACTCAATGGAGCCGGAAGGATTTTGGGAATGGAAGAAGAGAGTTACTTAAGAAGAGGAAACTACTTGCTAGGTCCGAAAAGGAGGCCATCCAATCTAGTGTCAATTTCAAAGTTAGAGAGCTTTCAATGGAGATCAACGAGTTGATGATAAAAGAAAACAAAATGTGGACAGAGCAAAAAGTTTCTGGCTGGTTGGGGGCGACAAGAATTCCAAATATTTTCATAGCAGAGCAACACAAAGGCACCGTCAAAGTAGAATCACAGGCATCAACAATTCACTTGGAAGATGGGTTCATCATTCTGAGGAGATAGCCGAAGCTTTCATTGAGTTTTATCAAAATCTCTTTACCTCATCAAATCTAGTTCTTGGAGACAATGATATAAACTCAATTCCAACACTTGTCACAACCGAGATGAACAGCCAATTGTCACAGGAATTTATGGAGTGGGAAGTGCAAGCAGCGCTTAAACAAATGCCTCCTCTTAAGGCTCCAAGTCCTGATGGTATGCCGCCCCTCTTTTATCAAAATTATTGAACTCTTGTTGGTGAAGATGTGACAAATACTATTTTATCTTATCTCAATTCAGCAACTCTCTCTCACCCATTGAATCATACTTTCATCTCCCTAATCCCCAAAATAAAAAACCCAACCTCCGTTTCTGACTACTGACCTATAAGCCTTTGTAATGTCCTTTACAAAATTTTTTCAAAAGTTTTAGCTAATAGACTCATAAATATTTTACCGTCCATTATTTCAGAACACCAAAGTGCTTTCACAAAAATTAGGTTGATTTTTGACAATATTCTTGTAGCCTTTGGAACCATTCATAGTATGAACAATCATAAATCTAGCAAATATGGTTATATGGCAGTGAAATTAAACATGAGTAAAGCATATGATAGGGTGTAGTGGTCTTTCTTGGAGGAGGTTATGAGAAAATTGGAGTTTAATAAACAATGGATAACCCTCATGATGATTTGTGTAAAATCAGTCTCATATTCGGTTCTAGTGAATGGTGAACCAAAGGGGATGATAAGGCCTTCAAAGGGAATTCGCCAAGGAGACCCCTTATCTCCCTTCCTCTTTTTACTTTGTACAAAAGGTCTTCATAGCCTTATATCTAAGGCAGCACGGGAGGGGACTATCCATGGATTTGGCTTAAGTAGAAGGAGTCCAAAACTAACTCATTTGCTATTTGTAGATGATAGCTTACTGATTTGCAGGTCTAGCAGGAGTGAATGCCAAAAAGTTTTGCAAATTCTGGAGTCCTATGAAAGTATGTCGAGCCAAAAACTTAATTGAGGCAAAACTTCCATCTTTTTTAGCAAATCCACCGCAAATATTGTCAGGGCAGAAATAAAGGAAGCATTAGGAATGGAAGAAATAAAACTCTATGACAAGTATTTGGGCTTGCCATCACTCATAAGGAGGCACAAAAAACCAAGCTTTGATTATATCAAAGAAAGAGTTTGGAGAAAATTGCAAGGGTAGGAAGAAAAATTATTGTCACAAGCTAGAAGAGAAATCTTGATCAAGGTGGTGGTCCGAGCAATTCCAACCTATATAATGTGTTGCTTTAAACTTCTACTTGGTCTTTGCAATGAAATTTAAGGGCTTATTCGCAAATTCTGGTGGGGGCAAAGAGGCGATTGAAGGAAGATTCATTGGGTTAGATGGGAGGATATGTGTGAGCCAAAATCTAATGGTGGTATGGGTTTGAAGGAGCTTCCTCTCTTTAATGACGCACTTCTTGCAAAACAGACTTGGCGACTCTTAGACAATAAAAACTCTTTGTTCTATAGAGTTTTCAAAGCTAAATTTTTCCCAAACTACACTATTATGGAAGCTAAGGAGGGTCATGGGGGATCTTATGCATGGAAGAGTATATTGAAGGATGGAGAGGTCATCAAATGAGGGGTCAAATGGAGAGTGGGAAATGGGAGCTCTATTAAGCTTTGGGGTGAAAAATGGCTGCCCTCACTTACTGCCCCAAGTTTGCAAGGCCCTTTGCCAACTGAATTGCAAAATGCCACTGTAAGTTCACTCAAAAATCCTTTCACTCGTGCTTGGGATATTTCTATTCTGCCTAATGTGTTCAGCCAAGAAGTATCTGAGCAAATTCAGAAAATACCTCTAAGCTAAAACACATGTGAAGATGTCCTCACCTGGCCCTTTGTTCAATCCGAACAATGCTCAGCAAAGTCAGGTTATTTTTTCCTCAAAACTGAAGCTCGGAATAATACTACACTGAGACAACAGCAGATAGGACTAACAAACTCTCTATGGAAAAGTATTTGGAAGATAGCACTGCCTTGCAAGGTGCAAAATTTTCTGTGGAAGGCCTGCCGAAATGCAATTCCCACCAAGTCCAACCTGGTCCGTTGCTGTGTGATTGAGGATTCAACCTATTCTCCATGCTCCCACCA